>NC_031771.1:18244404-18352452 GCF_001522545.3 Parus major
TGGTGATTGAATAACAAAGAGCTGTGTATAAATTGGTGTGGTTTTTTTCTTTTATATATCTCCACTGCCTCACATTTTCCGGCGGGGTGTGTTTTGGCCTGACACTGAATAGGATGTGTTTCAGTGGATGTGTTCTGGACTGAGCACTCAGCCTGAAAAATAACAAGAGAATTAAAAACCGTAGGGATTTCTTTGTCTGTGTATTGTATCAGTGAACCTGTTAGTCTGGTATCCAGACCCGCTGTGGCTGCTTTCTGATGATGATTCAGTGTGAGGGGGGAGTGAGAACTAAACCATGCCTTGTAACACCTGCATGGTGTGAGAACCTGGGTGCTTACACAAGACATGTGGGTTTGATTACCATAAACACTTGTAACTAATAATTAAACTGGGGTCTTATAGGCGTTGTTTCATGTATCTGTCAACATAACTCTCATCCCAGACAGGCTAACAACATCAAGGTGTTTTTGTTGTATGTAGATGAAAAATATTTTCTCACACTGATTTCCCCCCCCCTCAATTGCACTTTCCTCTAACTTTGGTGCACAGTGTATATCCCCAGTTTTACCTAACCCACAGTGAGCTGCTCAAGCAGAAAGTAAGACAGTTTTCTTTACTTACTTCTGTGCACCCTCTCTGCTTTTGGCAAGGTCTGCACCAGATCTGAGCCTTTGTCATCTTAGTGGTTTGAGACTTGAGACAGGAAGTCTTCAGGATTCATCTGACACTTCAGTTTAGTCACAGATGAATCCTTATTCCCACCAGGGGGGGGAAGAAAAAAAGCCCTTTGTCTTTCCAGTTGCTCATGTGCCACATTCTTTCATTCATGGAGATGCAGCAATTTCTGGCCTTGAAAGGACTTTGGCTCCCTGCTGGGGCAGGGGCGAAGAGGACATGCTTTCCTCCTGACCTCATGGTGCTTCTGGTGGAGTCCCGTGTTGGAACCTCTGCCCAAAAAGTGCTCAGAAAGGAAAGTTTCTCTTCCTTCCTGTGATCAGTAAGGAGGTTTGAGAGACCTTATCTCAACTTCATAAACATTGTGAACTGCCCTTTTAACCCGATGCATTTGTTTGGTGTTTGTGCCACAATCCTCCTCTGTCTTGCACATGACCTGACACCCCTGACTGCTGCTGGAGATGTCAGATCCTTGCTCTCCCCAAGCCCGAGGCAACTAATCAGTACAAGGGAAGTGTTCCTGCCTGTTTCAGGGAGCTCTGAGGAGTGGGAATTGGGATGTTGAGACAAGAGAAGCAGGGAAGCAATTGTCAGTAAGAATATTATGTTTCAAAGAATTAGGAATCTTTGAAGTTAATGACAGCGTAACTTTTAGCAGCAGTGGCACATGTGCAGCACAGAGATGTTAGGGTTGGGTCGTTGCACTGAATGAGATCTCTTCTGCAACGATAAGAGATGACAAAAACTTGCCTTTGCTTCTGGTCCATGGGAATTTCCCAACAAAACAACTAGCAATATATTTATGGAGATGAAATGAAAAAAAATTTTATTGAAATATCTCATGAACACTTTTGGTAATAATTTGTCCACTTAAAAATCTGGGCATTTTTCCTTGCTTGCTTAAATTCTCAAAAGGGAACTGATAGATAAAGTGAGGGACTTGTGACCACTTGAACCAGAACTGAACCTGGATTAATTTTTATTTTTATTTTTTTACTTAGTGACATCTACTTGTCTTATAAATAGAATAAATTATTCTTGTTCTTGCATACTTTCTCAATTTAGGCTTAATTGCACTTGATGCTAACAGTGTTTGGTCCCTACTTTGTAAAACATTGGATCTTTAAGCTTTAGCTTTTTTCCCAGCATTTCTGTGGCTGCTTTAGCTGAGCAAAGTTTGTCTGTTAACATGAAATCTGCAAATCATTTCAATATCTCTTATATTTAAATTTACAACAGATTTATATCCTCTCATATTTTGGAATCTTTGATATTCTTCTTAATGCTTTAAACTTCTAAGTTTATGATGTCTGCCGAGTATTTTCTCCCACGGTTTTGGCAAGCCTCAATTTCCTCACATTTCTAACTCTTGCCAGGATACAATTTGAATATAACTTGGAAAAGCCCAACAAAACAAACAACAAAACCCCATGAAAATTTGATGTTTTTGTGTGGGTGTGGCTGAGGACAAAATCTTGCAAAATAAAATAAATGTGCTGTGTGAGAGCTTATAAGCCATTGTCTGAGAGACAAAAATTTATAGAGAATCTATGTCAGCAGCTAAGGCTGGTTTGAAGCTGATGTATGATGTTAATTTGTTTGGAATAAAGTCTTCACCAAACAGTTCAATGGGTTTTCTGGCTGACAATTGTTTTGGAGGGGTTGCTTCTTTGGCCTAGTCTGTTGTTTCTTTTAACCTGTGACTGCTGCTCTGTAAGAGACCATCTTGGCAAAAGGAAATGGATTATAGCAGTAATGTGAGCTTCGTTTTAGGGGGAAAGGACTATTAACACTCCATGTCTTTTGGAGGGAAAATGACCAAAGCTAGGGTGGTCAATCTTACTGACTGTATAGTGTCCCTTTTAGCTTCTAAGCTTCTATGCAAAAAATGGAATGTAGTATACATTCTTAAAATGTATTACAGAGTTTAGGAAGCCAAAGTTTTAATGAGGACAGTGACTTCAGAGGTAACTAATGCTGCTTGATTGCTAACAGATTATCTTTCCTTTACATACAGAGCCCCTCCACATAAGCAGAGACTGTAAGTCTCAGTGACACATGGAGTCACTAAAATACACGTACTGGGCTAAATATAATGTATAACAGGTTTTGCAAGTACCAAAAAGTGTAATATTTTCCATTCAAGGCCTCTCAAGTACTGAATTTTTTAAGTGTGCCTGCTGTCAATACTGATCTTGGATATGATTGACCCAGAGTTATCTCCTTTCCAAGTCTTGGAAGGAAGGTGATGGCTGGACAAGTCAGTCATTTTCCACAAACTCTTCTTAACTCATAAGTGACTGCTCCATTAACCAGATAATTAAGTGAATGCTGGACTAATGTTTTTGTGTTGCACCTCTTGGAGCTACCAATAAAAAGGAGCAATGTTGAATAACTTAATCATGTAGAGAGTATGGTTATAGAATTTTTGTATCTTTTGCACTTGGCTGAAGGGAGCTGTCCTGGAGAAGAAAACTCCTAGTGCAATTTGAGCAAGTTGGAGCAAGGGCAGATTGAAGTTTCCCTTGTGGCAGGGCTGCTAGACTCAGGTGCACAATACTGTGAACAGGACCTTACATGGAACTTGGGACAAAATCAAGTTTCAGCACAACTCAGGTAAACAACACTGTCATTGAAAAACAACAACAACTAAGAAAAAAAGAAAAATCAATATTCAGTTACCATATAGAGGGTATTTTGGCAGGAAATGGAACTTGGGAGAAGGGAATTGGATGTCTCATCTAAGTGGCACTACCTAGCCACTTCTGTGAAAAGCTGTTAGGCTAGGTTTTATTTAGGATCCAGATAAATTTCAGAATATCTTATGTCAATTAATAAAGTCAGTGAGTCAATTTATTTCTTCATTTTAGTCAGAAAGAAATGCTTCTTACTTACATCAGCCACTAAAGTTAGCTATTTTTGTGATACACCGTGTAGTTGTTGCTTACAAATCCTATGGTACACAACACATAGAGGTGAGTGGAAGTAGCATGCCATGTAGAAATTAGCACTGTATCAATTCAGTGTTATTGTTGATAATTTTAAAGCTGGGGAGTGATGTGGGGAGAAGGTTGGGGGAAATCATGAACTGGTTCAGTGGTTTAATCTGGTAGATTTATCTTGGTAGGAAGGATGGATTAATAATTTACACATCTGGGTTTTTTTTTTATACTAGAATGGACAAATGTATTTTTATATAAAACATGGTTATAAAGTTTTGAATTCCTCTTGATGTGGAGGGAAAAAAGGTTCTTTGTTTAATGAGGAGGACTTAATCTGCTATAAAAGATAATGGAGCTTGAGGCATTTATTAGCCTTCCTGGAGAAACATAATACCTTGCAGGGCTGGACCTGAACTGTTTCTGCTATCAACAAGTCATTAGCAGACCAAGCACGTTGTTGATCAAGAACTGATTAAGGGACACTGTGAAACTATTCCTTCTGCTTGCCTTTTCTTTCTTTAAAGAAGAGAGATTAGAAAGATTGTAAATTGTTTGTGGCTTTTTCTGAGGATGTACTCTTAAGTCAAATTTTTATTTTAAAATGACACCTTTCATTTTGATCATTATTTTGATCATTATAGTTTTCTTGGGTGAGGTGGGTTTCTTTTTTGCCTCCCATACATTACCACTAGAGAATGACTCTTAATAATAGCTGCACACTGTGGGTGAGGTCAAAAGGAAGTATGAGGGCGAGCTGGAGTATTTCAAACATTAGATATTTACTCTTGACTACCCTCTTCATTGTATAATTCTCCCCAATGATTCTATTCATGAAAAATGTGAAGATTTCATCCGATTCTTCTCATGATGCACCATGTTCCTGCTGTTTGGTTTTGTATTTTTTTAAACTCCATGGAGAACTTGTCTCATGATTAGTCACTGAATTAAACTACCTCTTGACATTTTCAGCATTTTTTTCCTGCCTATCAGTGTGAGTGGGGTTTGTTTGTTTGTGATTCTTTTGTTTATTTGCTTTAAGTTGCTCTTCCTAATGAGGATCTGTCAGACATAGCTGCTACATGTGTAGGTAGGTAAAAAGGGAAATAAGAGATACCGAGCATGTCATTAAAAGTCTAATGCTATTCCCTGCCTTAGGTCACTGGAGATTGCTAATGGTCAGGCAGGGAGGCAAAAGGGAAAACTGGTAAAAATTGGCCAAAACTGACGAAAGTGGGCAGGACCCAGGTGACCAGGTTTCTGTGGTGGTAGATATGAAAGTCTTTCAATGTGGGATTAGAGCACTCTTGTAGTCAGTCATTTCAAGCTCTCTGTGCTTCTTGGACTGGTTGAGCCTGTAGGAAAGGCTTGGGTAGGCAAGGATCAACCCTGGTGAGAGCTCTCCAAGAAGCAGAAGAAGCAGGCTTTGTGCATGTAGCTGCTGGAGTGAAGATGGCTATGGAAACTAGAGGGTGGTTGGTTTCCAAACCATGGTAACCCAAGCTTTGTGTAAACACACAGAATACTTCTCAGGACTGTGTAGAAATGTTCCTTCATTTTTTCAAACTGCAGAAATCTTAAGTCTTTCACAAGTCAGTGGTTTATTTTTTTCCTTATTTTGTGGATGTTTCCTCTTGAAGATAACAGTTGGGCCAGGAAAAATTATATTGGTTAGAGGTCTGATTAACATAAATGCGTTATTAAGAGATGTCAGTACAGTTGTGCTTTTCATCTTTGTCCAAAGAGATCACTCAAGAAGTGTGCTTTCCATGCCTAAAAATTGTTGTAGGAAGCAGCTGAGACCCATGACTTTTTTCCCATGAAAAATGCCTTCAGGTAGTAGAACATCAAGTTGCACTTCTCCCCATGGCTTGCCAAGACAATATCTTTTAGTAAAACAGCATCCATATAAAAATAATTTGCATGATCAAATTAGCCTCCAACTGTTTATAACTAATATTTTCTGTAGTCAGTGAGCCAATGCTTTCAAAGCTCTTTTGTTTCAGGTAAATAATTAAAATATTCTCCCCCTAACTGCTCTCAAATAGCAGATTTTTTTTGCTAAGATTGAAGGAGTGTGTAGGTTCTTCCATGTGACTGGTGGGCATTTGCCGTTCATGCTCTTAAGTAAAACTCTTCTACCCATTTTTGGTTTAACCTGTGCAACCCATACAATACCTTCTTGAAAGTTCAGGGGCTTGTTAGTTAGCACCGTAAACTGTGATGCCATTGACCTTGCATATTTATTTTAACCTGTGTCTGTAGTTACTTAGTGAAGGACTTAAAGAAACAATCTGAAGTTGGCCACAGTTTATCTTCACTTCTTAAAATAACACAGATACCTCAGTGGCATGTTCTTTGGTGGCATTTGAATTCTATTGGCACACTTTGAAATAGCCAGCTGGGACATCAGAGGCAGACATCAGTTTTGAAGCCTTTCATATACCCTCTAAATGCCAAGCTTTTGAGTAGCAAAATAATGCATTTATATATAGATTAAACACACAGTAATCAGAAGTGCCTTGCAACACCCGTCAGTAATTGTGAACAGCTGCATCAGAGCAATGCAACTGTTAAAACTCGTTCATGCCCCAGGTTACTACATGTATTTGGTCCCAATTACTCGTAGGTATATCTGTGTGCTTTGGGGAGGGATACAGAGAATCATTTGGGATACATTCATTTGCTGAAATTTGCTCTTGATTATATTTTATTAAGAGAGTGCATGATATAAGGAGGTTCATGGACCTGCACAAAAATAATCTAACACCTTTCTTACACAACAAGCAAACATCACTGTAACTGAGTTGTATGGTGTTCATGTGTCTAATATGCTGCAGTGCTGCTGCTTCCCTTCAGACTTGAGCTGGATCTGCAAAGCACACAGTCCTGCTACAGAAGTACCTTATCATAGAATGGCTGGGCTTGGAAAGGATCTTAAAGATCTGGCTCCAAGCCTCCTCCCCTGGGCATGAACACCTCTCATCTACACCAGGTTACTTGGACCCCTATCCAACCTGGACTTGAAGACTTCCAGGGGTGGGGCATCCACAGCTTCTCTGGGAAGTCTGTCCCAGTGTTTCACCACCCGCACAGTAAAGAATTTTTCCTCATATCCAGTCTAAAACTAGTCTCTTTCAGTTTAAGGCCATTACCTTTGTAAACTGTTCCTCACCATTTCTCTAGTAGGGTTCCTTCAGAAAGGTTGCAGTAAGGTCACTCTGGAGCCTTCTCTTCTCCAGGCTGGATTACCCAACTCTCTCAGCCTTTCCTCATAGGAGAGGTGCTCCATCCCTCTGATCATTTTGGTTCCTCAAGACCCAGTCCATCAGGTCCATGTCCTTCCCATGTGCAGGGACCCCAGAGCTGATGCAGCACTGCAGGTGGAGTCCCAGCAGAACAGAGCAGAGGGGCAGCATCCCCTCCCTAGCCCTGCCACCCATGCTATTTTGGATGCAGCCCAGAGCTGGCTTTCTGGGCTGCAGGCATGCGTTGCCGGCTCATGTCCAGCCTTACGTGTGGTAGCAAACCAGTTACAAAATGGAGACCCTCTGCTTTCATCCCGGCGTGCAGCTATAAAAACTATTTGTAGTAACAGCTAATGTTGTTCTGTACCTGTTGCTGAGACATGTTTTGTGAGTGCTGTCACTCATATCAGTGAGTGTTGGAGGACTGGAATATGAAGTTGAAGAAATTATTTCACTGTGATGGAAACCAGCCTTGTCATCATTGTCATCGTGCTGCCTTGTGTCTTGTTTTTCCCTTGGGGTTTTTATTAGTGGAAGTTTTCAGCAGCCTCTGGTTCAGCTCTAGAATATTATGTCCTACAAAGGAGATCAAGAGCAAAGCTGTCAAGGTCTAGAGCTAGGAAATACAAGCAAAGCCTGTGTTGGTGTGGGGAACTTCACTTTGGAAGTCTGATGTGCTTTGCGTGCGCTGTAATTTCCTAAGGAATGCAACAACATAGATCTGGTTTTGACTGCTACTAATTTACAAAGACCCTGATTAAAAGCTTCCTGAGAATTGCATAACTGTACTGTTCATAGTGCTTTGGGACATTGATCTTTTATTTTTGTTTCTTCTCTGTGCTAGTTATGTAAGGATAAGTGTTTTTAGAAAGATCTCAGAAACTCAATAAAACAATGATTCTCTACAAACATTAGGCAAAGCTTTCTTGCTGCTGCTTGAGCATCCAGTGCTAGGGTTAAGTCAAATGTCCATCGAATTCAACAGTTTAGTGAAACTGCCAGAAAGACAGTGAGCTTGAAGAAATTTGACCCAGGTCCAAAAATTTTCTGATCAAAAAGTTTTTAAAGTCCCGTTGGTTTACTTGCCAGAACCTGCAGTAGCCTTGGGATTTGGCAGTTGCTCGACAGTAATGCGTCAGCAGTGGTGCTTCCTGCACTCCTGGCCAAGTCCAGATAAATGGAAAAGCTTGCATTTTGGAAAGTTTAAACATTTCTTAAGATATTGCTCTCCTTGCCTTTGAATTTGAATAGCATGTGAATATATTTGAGAGACGTTTTTGTCCCCTTTTTTCAGAAGATGGGGCAGGGTGGGTGTATTTGGTGTAATCTGGACTGTGGGACATGCTTGATTGGTATTTACTTAAAATCTTCTGAAAATTGACCTAACACTGGGATAAACAGGACCAACATTAAGAATGGGGAAAGAATAATTTTCACTGTTTTCTCTACTATGGGTTCTTTGTGGGTCAAAATCTGATAATGTATAGGTAGCTTACCTTACCTAAAGATGTTCAAGTTCATTTCATCTCATCTCAGTCAACTGTGTAATCTGTGTCCTTTTTTCCTTTATAAATACTCATCTCATTATTTTTGGGTGCCACAAATGATGTTACTTGTCTCTATTTACACTTTTGTTTTCCAAATGCAGACTATGTCCCACACCTGTTGCTTTCCTTTGAAAAACACATCTCTCCAACGTGCATGGTTTATGATGCTAACTTGCAGGCATTCTTTAATTATAAAAGGATATGTGGTGATCTGTCAAGAGACAGTTGTTTCTAAATGGATTAAAAGAAGCTTACGTGGTTTAAATATGGGCTATGCCCTTCATATGCTGAAAATAGTTCAAGTTAGTTTGAACTGGCTACATAGTATATTTAGTACCTATGCAGGTAACTGGTTATTTTCTTAAGCTCAGATAGTTAATTTTGCACCTCTGTGTATGTGGGGTGTAAAGAATAGGAAAAAAAAACCCAGACAAGTAAGTGAACTGATAAGTGTTGTTAGATAAACTGTCCCCAAGCTTCATCCCACAGGAAAAAATGAGACACTTCTTAAATAAAACATGTCCTCTGCCATGCAAGTTCTCAGCTGTTGAGAATCAAAATTTTAGTGTCCTGACTCATCAACTCTTGCCACCTTCCTCTAGTAAACAGTAAAATGAAAATCAATTAATAATTGGCTGTTTGGAAAATAAATGCCTTCCTGAAAGGTAGCGATAACATCATGAAACATAACTGCATAAGAAGGATGTTGTGTTTGGTAATGCTGGGAAAAGCAATCAGGTTTTCAGGTATAAAGTACTTTCTAGAGGTCTGAAAAACAGCTAAATACAAATTGAGTAACAGCATTGTGAGTTAAACTGGGTATGTATCTGTTACACCACCTCGTATAAAAGTAAGCAGTAGCCGCAGAGCTGAGTATCCAAGAGCTGAATTTCACAGCTGCACTGTTTTAAGGGCTTTTTTCCACACAATTATTTTGAATAATTACTGCCTTTGAAAAAATCCAGGATATTGTCAGTAGAAAGTCATGTCTGTGGCACAAAACCCTATGAGGCAATGAAAACACATACTGTGCCTGTCAAATATTACTCACTTACTTTGGCTATGAGGCAAGACGAAAGTAATGTTTGCAGCATTGTGACAGATCTCAACAGGCTTTGTGACCATCAGATGTTTTCCATCAGTGATTAGTTGCCCACAAAAGCAACTTGATTGCTTCATATGCTGTAAGTGTGCTGTGACTCTTATGCCCTAAGTATTTTGATATTTTGAGCTGAGAAGGATGAAAGGTATTTTTTTAAAAAAAAAAAACCTGGATGGTGGGAAAGGAAAACTCCATAGTTAGCTGGATCAGTTGGAGTCAGATGGGATTATTAATTTTTCTCTCTTGCATGGTTGTTGCAAACAGCAGAAGAATTGCAGGACTTTGCTTTATGTACCTTTACTGAATAATTGGTTCCTTAGCAATTTATTGAGTACCGGAATGAACTGTTACAGGTCTCTGCTGCTTACCAATCTTTCTTGCTTAGCTTCTGCACAAAACAAAATAATTTCCAGCTGCAGTTCATACTGTGACAGTTGATCTTTGACTCCACTTTCCCTTGAAGGTGTGGTGAGACCTGTTGGCCAGGTTAACTTGAGGTCTTAATGCAAACAGTTGAAAGAAAAATATAAGGAAACCCTCAAACAGAAGTTGTTAGGTATCTAGAAGTATAATGGACAGCCATGTTGAGACATAAATAGCTTTTCTCAGCATGTTAGACCTGTAATATACGCTGCTAAGCCAGTGACCTTAAATATATAACCATATGAACAATACATGGAAATGATAAAGTGCAAGAAAAGCAAGGGTCTCTAGTGGAAAAGTTAATAGCTTCTAGCAAGTGCGGTCTCATTAAACTGACACATAATTCTGCCAGTAATAATTCTGGCATGTGGTTTATAGTGCTTCAGCTCTGCTGTCCACTGCCAGTGCCACCTGTAGTGGTTTTCCCTAAGGGGATGGCCCATGGGAGCCCCCCAAACACATCTGTTGCAACGAAGGTGTGTTCAGGTATGTGCTGGCTGCAGAGCCCCTGTGGTGAAAAGGCCCCTGACAGCCTTTGTGGCACTTTGCCAGTCAGGTCCTGTGCTCGTGCACCTCGAGGATGAATATTCATCCCTTTCTGCTGGGGTAATGTGGGAGGGAGGCGAGAGGTGTCTGAGAGGGAAAGAAAATTGGCTGGTTTGCTGGTGGGTCCCACTGAGAAATTAAAAGCTTAATGTTATTCCTGACCTTAGTGGGAAATAACTGAATCCATGGTGTGTCCTACTAAAACCAACACAAATTTATCCTTTTAAATAGATTTATTGTCATGTTTCTTTATTGGTGGCTACTGCCACCAATAAAGAAAGTCCCTGGCTTTTCTGGAGCAGTCCCAGGCTCAGTGATTTTCCTGATAGCCGTGCAATTGTGGTAGGCTCTCCACATGTCTGCATATTGTAGTTAGGATGATCACAGCTTGAAACCCCACAGATGGAAATTCAGAAGCTGAATTATTAGGTTGCTCATATTGGTCTTTGTATCACCTGAAGTCAGGAAGAAGCAGGAGGTGGTGGGGCAGCTGGGATTTTGCCAGATTTCAGGACAATACTTTTGGAGTCTGGGTGAATGACACCACTTCCCATGCTGCTGACCTAGTAAGGACAGGGCTCTTATATGCTGTTGCTGCCTGACACCTCAGAAACAGTTTTCATCCCATTTGGTTAAGTACACTTCCACTGTCCTTCTCAGACTTCCTGGAAGTAAGGAATGGGTGAGCTGCTTTGTAGAGGAGAGGTGTGCTTAGCTCCTAGAAGAAGTAAAATATAATGTAATGGCTCTCTAAATTTCTAATTCTTCATTTGAGAAAAAATGCTCATTCCCACACACATGCTTAGGGGAAAAAATTAAAAATACCAAATAAGGACATGTTGGGGATTGGGGAGCTGTTTGTGGTGAATTTCCAGTTAAAATAGATATGACTACACTTTCGAGTTTATTTGGGCTATGTTTTAAACAAAGGAGGTAATTTAAACATTAGTCACCATATTGTGGAAAGCACTGGAAAAAATAATTCAGTGCATAGTTTTGAATCTTTTAAATTATTACTTAGATCTGATGACAGACTGAAGTCAATGTGAAGCAGAGCCTTTTTTTTTAAGGGTTTTGGAGGACTGACTAGATCTGCGAGTTATTTAGACCTGTGCTTTTCTTTAAGAAGTCTGTTTTTTAAAAGGTATTGCTGTATTAAAATTACTATCTAATAAGCACTGATAAAGAAAATCAAATGTATAAATTATAGGTTATTAGAAGACCAGATAGAAGTGTTTCATCTTGTCACTTGCCTTTAGCTGTTATGTCAACACTATTACTTAGCAAGATAGCTTTAGGAAGGCTTAAAGTAAAGAAAAAAAATAGTTATAGGAAGGCATAATGGATAAAATTCATCTGTCATTTAGACATGCTGAGCTACCACTTGTATCTAGGCTGCTTTATGACTTTTCTAGGACAGCTGGCAGCAATCTGCCGTACAGGATTGTAAGGTGTTGGCCATACTTGGGACTGGGGATGCTTTACCTGAACAGGCTTTAATCAGGGCAGTCACGGGCAGGTGGGTACAAATGTCCACCTAGTCCAGAGCTAACCATGTTCCCAAGAGGGGAACTCCAGGTTGCTAAAACTTCTTCTTTCATTGAAGCAAAAATCATGTTTTTAAAAGCCTGTGACAGAAGGTAAGTGAGATAAATTCTGTGGTATTTTTTCCTTAGCTTTCTGCTTGGTTTTTGGTTTTGCTGTAATAGAATAAAATATTATCTGCCTGCACTTAAATTCTCTTTACAAATGTATTGGTAGGGTTGCCACAGACCACAGGAATGAGAATATGAGGAGTTGTCGTCTTTGGGAGGTCTTAAAAACAACTAATCCCTTGTGGGTAGGAATACCAAAGCAGAGGGTAGCTTTTTCTTTCCTAAAATATCAGCACTGTTTATTTTAACACATAATGGTGAAATCACAAACCTTTTTTAAATTTAAGAGTAGAGAACTAAATTTGATTTGGCCAACTATCAAGCAGCCAGTAAAGCAAGAACATAGTTTTTCTTTCTTTTACCTGACCTAGTGCTTCATTGTACCCTGGTGTGCTGGCGGAGGAACACTATGAGGATATGAAGATATTTTGTAATGTGTAGCAAATGAAAAAGGCTGCACACACTTTCTATTAATTTACCCCCTTTTAAACTTACTGAAGTTGTAGCATCTGTTGAGAGTGACTCACAAACTAGCTCTGTTCTAGTGCCCAACCACCCTCTGGGTGCAGCAGCACTGACATTTCCGTTGTTTGATTGTAATTAACACTATTTGTCATAATTTGGTATGTTCAACTAAATGTAAGCTAGCATAATAAACTAGAACAAAGGAAATGACTGGTGAAATAAAATGTTGACAGCCATCTCTTAGCAACCACAATGACCTGAGTACAGATTTGAAAACATTGCAGTTTCTTAAGGCAAACAAAAAGAGAAATCTCTGGGTTTTTGCAGTGACTGCAACAAATTACAGTTTTCATTGAGTTGTACTTAATGACGATTTTTCTACCTCTGCTTTTCCTTGTGCTGGGCTGTGGAAAAGTTTGCAGTCTTGAGGCCACAGATGCTTGCCCTGGCAAGATTGCTGAAGTGCTGATGTACCAAGTGATGTTGCCTGGGGCAGTGTCTGCTTCTACAAAACTGTGGGAAACACAGTTGTATGTTTTTGTATTAATGTATGCAAGGAAACCATTTCTGAAGGTGTAAAGTTGCAACAAGAAGCGAGCTTTACAATGTTCATTCTTCTATTTTTGTGAGCCAGAGCAAAATTGGTAACAAGTGAAGTATGTCTGTGATGGAGAAGGGGCTTGTGTTTAAGGGAAAAAAAAAAATAAAAATATTTGGATTGTTCTTTTTTCTGTGCTTTAAATTATGTCTACATTTGTTTTTATTCAGATAACCCCTAGTGAAAGTCATGGTTTGTATATACAGTTAAATGCTTTCTGCTTGTCATCTTTGTTCCGTGAGTTAGCTAATTTACAGAAAGCAAATTTATTTAGCTTTCTCCCCTGCCAATTGACTGCTATCTAGAAGTAAAATGAAGCTAACTAACAGAACTGCAGACTACGATGCAAGACCATGAAAAATTCAGGTTTTCGGAAGGAAGATCTGACCAGTGGCTTTTCAGGGATATAGCATCTGCTGCCAAAACTTGTCTCCTGATGATTCACCAGCTAGGAAAAAGGAGTTAGTTTTGAAAATTGGAAGGGCAGGATGCAAGACAGGAAAAGAATCCTTCCTCTTTTCCATCCTTCTGTTAGAAAGGTTCAGTTCAGAACAACAAATAAAGTTCAAAGGAAGTTTTCCATCTTTGACTTCATTTGATGGACTTGGCCTTGGTACCCCGGGACAGGATTATGGTTGGGTTTGATCTTAAAGACCTCTTTCAACCTAGGTGATTCTATTACTCACTGAAGGTGTTGCACTTTCTTGTATTTCTCACAAGAGTTTGAACAATCCTTCTGGTTACAGAAACACGAGAACAACAAGCACAGCAGCTATGTTAACACCAGTTGTGTGTTCCCCTTGTTTATAGAAGGGCTCGTATAAGCGGTTGCCTTCTTGTGACTTCCCCATTGAGTTTTTCATCTGCTTTTTAAGTTATGGGTGCATTACAGTCCCTTGACTAAGGGGGTTTAAAAGGATGGGGGATGATGGGGCTTTAAGTGGATTTCAGAGGAGACAGCTCTGACATGTCCTTTGGATTCTAGGTTCAATCAAGATTTACAGGTTTAGTGGCTGAGGGTTTGCTTCCATGTTGATTATTGAGATAACAGTGTTGCCATTGATGATCAGTCCTTGGAGGTGGTGTATCAAATTGTATTCACTGCAGAAGCCTGAGGAACTATAGTTTTAGCTTTAATAATGTGGTTTTCCACTTACTAGTAACTATAGAAGGGTTGTATCAAATTGTTTGTGTCTCTCCTTTTTTTTTTTGTTTCCATAACCGGGTGACATACTTAGAAAGTGAATGAATAATAGGGGAATTTAAAGAATGAATAGTTTTTGCTGGGCCTACTGCTTACAGTGAAGAGTGGACTAATTCATTTTCCTAATAAGGCTGCTCTGGAAGTTGGAATGTTTTGAATTGCATTAAATGTCATGAAAGTATTCATCAGAGTGGATTTTCTTGTGGTATGTTTAGACAGCAAATTTGATCATGTTTGGTCAAAATGAGTTGTTTACACAAGCTAAATATATAGCTGCTTTCCCCCCCACCCAGTAGAAAAGAAATGACTTTGATATAGAAGCTGTGCAAAAAAATTGTGCACTTTTTTTTTCAGTAATAGTTTGTCAGTAAGCAATGACTGTAGCTGCTGTTTTTGTTGTTCATAATAATTCTTATGAAGTTTAATACAGTAACCGTTTGCCAAGGTCTTTTGTGTGAGTTGTTTATAATAAGCCTAAATACTGAGCTCTTAAGTTTTTGCTTTGTTTGTATGTTATTGAAAGTATTGCATAAACTAATATGCTGAACTGCGAGTTTTAAATCATTCAGGAAATACCATGCTTCAAGCCATCCTGTTTTTTCTAGTAAGTAGTAACAGGGGGCAAGTGTGTCATCTTATTCTGAAAACCTTTATCATCAGTTATTCATACATTCAATGGGACCAAACCTGCATGAAATCCTAATATGTTTAATTGCTAGGTGGCAAGTGAAGTGCTAACAGCTAAGGAATATGCATGATTCTGCAGTTTAATTACTTTTTGGCTGTGCAGTTCAGTGCTATCTATGAAAATATTGTGGGAAATAGCCCTGAAGGAAGGGTTTTCTTAAATGTCTGTGTTGGATGTGTTTTGCTTCTCAGCTTGAAGTGTGCATTTCCTTTTGTACTGTCTTATCTAACCACCATGCATTTTTCATGTTAGGATCTTGGTGGCTCAGTTTGCTGGGTGAGCATTTTCCTTTTACAACATGGGATAAATCGCAGATTTTTAGTTTGATTATGGTCTGAAGTCAACAAGGCCAAATAAAATTGTTTTAAATATGTCTGGGGCACACAAATGTATGTCCTCGGTTCAAGTATGTTTGTGGGGAAAGTGTTATGTTGTCTGTCTGTTTGAAAGGAACATTGTGAACCTTGTGGTTATCAAGCTTTTTTTCCCACCCTTTTTTTTCTTTTTGTATGATATTTTTTGAAGATGAATTATGAAAAGTATGTCTTTTGGATGTCTGGTAATAGTGGCATGAAATCATTTTTGCTCTGTGCTGTGTTGATGAGTATAGAGGCAATGTCGTCCATTGCAAACTCAAATTTTATTGTTTTGTAAAAACCAAAGAAAAATAAATATGGTCCTTTTATGAGACTTAAACAAAAGTCCAGCATTAGCAAAGTTTTTTTCTTAAGCGTGAAATATGGTCGTTAGCTTGAATAATTAAAGTCTTCTTAATTCTTCCTGTTGGTCCAGCTTAATAGATACATAAAACATTTCAAGTTACTGTATTAAAAATGAACAAGTATACCTAAGATAGAGATGGTCTTAAGAAAGAAAATTTTCCATATGCATTGGCATTTTTTTTCTCCCTTCTTGTTGCTTTTGTTGCTGCAAATTGACAACTCTGCAATTAGGAGTGATTAATGATGCACCCCAGTGCTGTGGAGGGCCAGAGGTCAGGCTTTCATAGTCTGCACACTCTGTGGGAAAGGGGAGAAGGGACCTGTTCCCCAGAGCAGACAAAACCCTCTCTCTGTTGAGAATTGCTGTTGATGTGGACATAATGTGTGTCAGCAGCCATGCACATGCACGAGTAGGGAAGGCCAAGTGCAGAACATCATCTTCTCATGCTATACAATTTTTCCTTTTTTTTTTTTTTTATTTAACCCAACTGCCAGCATGGCATCTGGAATACATATGTATTTCCCTTTTATATAAGGTAGATACTGAACCTGCACCAGGATTCCTGTTGCTGGGATCTAATGAGCCCTGAAGGCCAAATGACTTTGAGGGAAGGAATAAACATTTTGAAAAACATAGTTAAGGCAGATGAAAAAAAGGACAAAATGGAAAATATAAAAAAGAGTTGTTAAAGGGAACAAGTGTGCCTAATTCAACTGTAGCTGTCCATGTTTTTCTGGTAAAAACTGAAAAGCTGGTTTATACAGTAGAAGTGGTTTTAAAACTGTAGCCTCTGTTAGCTGATTTCCAGTTAAATGAACCTTTTTGTCTCCCTAGCAAGTTGTCTTTTGGAAATGATAATCAGCTGCAGTTTTTCAAAACAGTATTCAGAGGATGTGTTGGAATTATGACACATGTGTCAAAAAGCTAATTTTCTACTAGAACAGCATGAAAACGCAATGTTTGCAAACAAAATGTTACTGTATCAGACTTTTTGCTGGGTTTTTATTTTGTTTTATTTTTTTTTAAGTGTGCGTCTGTATTTTTGCATATAAGTATATGGCAATCTGAAAAAAACCCCGAGTGAGTGAAATGCTTTTTACCTGTAACACATTGCCATTTCAATTTAGATATAACAAAAGCTGTCAATTCTTTATCTATGTAATCCTTTTCATTGCCATACTTCCTTACCTTTCCACTACCACTTTCCTTTCCACAGCAGTTTCAATGTGCCCATTGTTCGGAAGAAATTTTTTGCCATCTACTATAGAATTCCAGTGACATTAGCCTTATTTTTTGAAAACCAAATACTGTGTAAAAAGTTCCTGTATTATTTAACTTGCCAAGTTCTTTGAGAGGATTTGTGTTATTCTAAAAAGAAGTGTTCTGTTTTAGGCCTGTATATCGGCTATGCAATATTTAAAATATAAATAGTGTTAGATTGATAAATTGACCAGAGCTGAGGAGTTATGTGACAGTTTATGAAAGAATGAAAAACAGAAAGCAGATTGGAGTTGAAGTCTCTGAACTGATGATATAGAATTATGGATTTGTAAATCTAATAGTACTTAATGCTAGATGCTAGATTTTCTAACATTGTATCTGGACAAATGAATTCAGTTCAGTTTGGCCTTTTCCTTGTATTAACAACAGTGTTGTAGATTTAACTTGAGTACTTCTTGTTTTCTATAGAGGAAACAAAACCAAGTGTTTTATATACCTATGGGTGGATGTGGGGAGTAGAACAGGGAAATGCTTAAACATTAAAGAGTTTCATGTTTATGTTTTTCTTTTCCAGAGTGTCTTCTATACAAAAACCTGATCATTTTCATGTGACAAAGGTATGTTCATCATCAGAACCAAGAAATGTAGCATGTGGCACTAACCAATATCCATCTATCAAACCCTGTTGTTGATAAGCACTTTGAGTGTAACATGCTTGTTTTCCATGTGCTACATTAGGAATATTGCAGCACTTGGATCTTTGATTACATTTTTCCCATCCTAAAAAAGAATGGTGAGACATGGAAATTATTATCATAAAGAAAAAAAAAAAAGTGAATAAATGTTATTCTCCAGCTCTTGGAACTTTTTTTTTCTTAAGATATTGCTGGTGTTTTCCCTCTATACCTAGGCAAGAAACAGAATTTGGTAGAATTTTTTCAGCAATGATTTCTAAAATTTTTTTGTGCTGATTTGTTTACTTTAATAGACACTGAAATCTTTCCTGGTATTTGAGAGAAGCTTATCCAAATATTACAATTTCAGAGAAAAAATCCCCTCACTTTCCTTTAAGCCCTGGAGAATTATTAGTTCTTGAGTTCTTCTAATGATTTATTCTATGCCACAGTTTCAAAATCCCCTTTCTGATAAAAAAGCTGTTTGCGAACTTGAATATACTTATAAATAGCCTGTACTTGAAAAGCCTTTCCAGTGGACATAATTAATGTGTAGTATATTGCTGTTCTGCTGACCATGACCTTTAAAGGACCCAGTTTGGGAGCCACAATGTTAAAATATAGTTCCCAGCACAAAAACCCAACCAAACAAAAAAGAGATTTCAGATATTATCTGACATGGGTATGTGGAGACATTGGGGAGCATCAGTGTGCTCTCATTCTTCTCCTAAAGCTCTTAGCAGCAGATCAGTGTGTGAACACATGCACAACGCATTTGCGTGTGGGGAACGTGCATATCTCAAATTGGGTTTGAGACACGGAATGTGGATTTTTCTAAAAAGCTCTCGTTTTTTCCACATGAGTTACCCGGTGGGTTTTGCAAAAGAGAGGTTTTCCAGTTTCTTGCGAGTTTGATTTGTGGAGTGTCTGTTTTGGATATGCTGAGAGGAGCTAACATTGTGGAATTTTCATATTGATTGTGCATGTTGGGATCGTTCCCTCTCCTGAAACGCACGGCTCGAGTTGTTTCCCCCTACATTTCATGGCTGTGGTCTTGGTAAAGCTTGCTTCTGTGCTTCACGCTAGGTGGGTCATCTGCCTCGAGAACAGCTGAAATCCCTGCTGAGGAATGTGCATGCGTTTGGCGTGGTTTTGTGTGTTTCTGTTTTGTTTTTCATCCCACATAGGCAGAACCTGCCGAAGTAGTTAAGCCTGTGCCCATTGCCTCTGCTGTTGCACCCAAAGTCACTGCCACAACGAGCGTGGCTTTCAATAAGACACCGAGGCCGTTTGGAGCTGTAACCTCCTCCAAGGTCACCTCCATCCCATCACCGTCCTCCGCCTTCACGCCGGCGCAGGCGTCGGCCGCATCCCCGTGTGCCGTGCCCGGAGCGCATGCTAACGCCAAGCCTAACGCTGAGCCGTGGCCGCCTGTGCCGGGCGCTCCTAAACCTGCAGTTCCTGTCCCACGGCAGCACGGTGCCGCCCCGAGCGCCTCGGCCGCCGACGGCGCCCAGGACGCAGCCGAGGGGCCGCGACGAGGAGGCAGAGAGAACCAGGGGGAGAGTAAACAGCAAAATGGGTAGGTGGGATTTTTTTTTTGCTGTGAGGGGTCTTTCCTCACAGGAAAAAAGCCGGGCTTGTTTGAGGGCTAAGGAAAACACGGCTTGGAGGAGTTGTTTACTCCTCAGAAGTCGATCTCTCAGAAATTATTTTGAAAGTGATGCTTCAAAGGGCTCAGCTAGACTTTTGGTGATGGTTTTTCTCACGAGTGACACATCAGTTTATAGAGTGTTACGGCTAAATTGAACAAGGACCACGGAATGCTTTACGTGATGTGTTCTATCACCACGTGTCCTGGACCTTACAACAAGCCTGGTATTAATTTCAATGTCCAATCTCACTGTGTATTTTGATACCCAATACAGTGACTGAAAGCAGCAGGCACTCAAAAATGCAGAGCAGTCTGTCAAGAAGGGTCAGTGGGTGCTGTGATGGCTGGGAATGAGATGCTCTGGAAGACCAACCGTGACCCTGGCAGAACCAGTGGGAAAAGGTCCCAGAAGGGAGGCAAAGGGACACATCTCATTAATTCTCTGCACAACACAGGAAAAACTTTTAAGATGTTTTCTAAGAATCTGATGGGGTTAAGCAGATTTTTTGCAGTGCTATAATATAAATGCCTCAACTTTAATTTTTACCTTCAGCCTAAGCAATGCAGATTTAAAATGTGAATAATTTCCTTATTCAAATAATTGTTTATGTTGAAGTGGGTATCAGAGACTGGACATTTAAGGGACTGTAAGGAGACATAAAAGGCTTTATCTGGTGTAGCATCTAGACGAGTAAGCAATAGATTAGTAAACTAAATTGAGCCTAGAGGCAGTTCTGGGAGCTCAGACCTGCAGTAAGCTTTTGGCTAGGCATGCCTTGGGCTCTCCCAGAAATTCCTGGGCAGAGTTTGGGAGCTGTAGCCCCTCAGGGACCAGTTTCCAGCACCTCCTGTGCTGGGGGAGAGGAGGAGGCTGGGCCTGATCAGTCCCATGCCAGTTGGCCTCAGTGACAATTGAATTAAGTAATAAGAAGGGCTGGAGGGGAACTGTACCTTTCTATTCAGGCTTAAAACCTAAAAGCTGTGGTTTCTATTTCCCATCCCACAAATGAAAGGGACAGGAAGAATGGGCCTTGTCCCTCTCTTCTCTGATACTCAGTATAGAAACCGTATGAAGAACTCTACAGAAAGGTAAACAGCCATGCCAACTAAAATACTGAGTAAATTGCAGTTTCAGTTGAGTTTCTTATGGAATCAAAAAAAATACTTCTTTAGGTACTTATTCCCTTTATGTTTTAGTACAAATATTTTCCATGTGTGGACTCATAATGCAGCCCATATGCATTTTATATTGCACTGTAGCCATGGTAACTTCCAGCCCTTTCTTAAACAGATGATGGCAGGAATCTGCTCTGTAGAAAGTGGGTTGAAATTGAGAGATCCCAAGGACTTGCTCACTGCTGGTGCAGTTGTTGAATACATGTTAGCAAACCCGCTCTTATCTTTCCAGGAATACCATTTTACCATATAACTGTGTAAGGAGTATTCAAAAGCAGCAATTAGTACTGAAAAAGGGGAACAATAGTAACAAAATTAAGGCTTCTGGAAGGAAGTCCTGCAGGCAGAGTAAGCACTCTACAATCAAGATAGGATGACTGGGGGAGCACTGCAATGTGCCCTACCTTACTTAGAGGATGAATAATACCATCAAAGAGGATGAATAATCACAGCTGAGAGGTGAAGAAATCCCTGTCTCACTCTCAGTCTTGCAGATCTAGTTTGGAAAAGTTGGAAAACATTTCAGAGTTGTAAAAACCTACTTTATTTTGCAGTCTTTCTTACTGTGTTTGGGCTGGCAAGTGTCCTGCATCCCCAGAGCACAAAACAAAAACAAGCAGACAAAATCCACTAAGGTGGTTATACTGGTCTGCTGCTACACCAATTAATTTTACTTAGAAAAGTTACGATTCTACAATGATATTTAAGTATCTCCCCATTTAAAATGGTATCAGTGACATCTATAAAATATCACAAACACTGGAGTTTGGAATAATTGATCAGTCTGAAATAAATTCCATTTTGCATCTGTGGCCTGTATGATTCATTTTCTCAAAACATGCAAAAAACCAACTTGTACCTTGTTCATAGATGGCACTGCTTAGCAAATGCAGTTCTTTAGACATGCACCTTGTTACACTCACAATTTCCTCCCTTCCTCTTGGCTTCCCTCAACAAACATTCAGGATATAAACTATTTGACTTCAGGATGGGAAAGGAAGTTTAATTTCCCTTGTTTAGTTCTGCCTTAGAAAGCAAGCAATTTGCCTTCACTAGCCTGTGTGCAGTTGCACTTGTTATCAAGACCTTTTTGCCAGCTCTTGCATGATGATGTGCCTGCTGCTTAAAACAGGTAAGATGTCCACAGACTTCACTCAGTTTAAGTTCAGCTGGGGTAAAATTTTCTCTTGTAGGTTCTCTTGATGTTTATAAGTTTGACTTACGTGATAAATGGCTTTTACCAGAGCTTGGATTTGGAAACTCCTGTACTCTTTTAAGAGGCAAAGAATTAATTAACACATCAAATACTTTTTTTTTTCCTTGCAGATAGCAGCACCGACAAAGTTAGTATCGACAAGCACTGGCCTTGAATTATGGTTATTTTTCCTATTGGAATAACCAGCATGTATTCTGGTTTTGCAAAATTACAGCTCTTACAGAGTTATATATTTAAATTTTGCAAAACAGCTTCAGCTTTTCTTAGTGTAATACATTATTTTATCTGCATTGGACATGATGTGACTTTGCTTTACACTGTGCTACATTTTTCAGCTCATTTTTATTCTACAAAACTTTGGTGTGGTGTTTGTGTGTACTGATAAATTCTTGATGTGACTGTGGTTCATTGGTGTTGGTAATACAACTAGTAAATGGTGAAATACAGTATGAAAATAAAATTGCTTGGAGAACTGTGGGATGAAGGGCTGGATTCTGAATTCATACCGGAAAAGAAAAATAATGTCCTTATACTCTGTTTTGTGCAAATTAGGTTGATAAGTGGTTGAGGTTTTATTGGCTTCTCTCTTCTCCCCTTGCCTCAAGGCTGAGTTGAGAGAGCTTGTCTTTTTCCTTTGTCTCTGGCACCACCTTGTTGCCACAGTGAGTAATTACTAGTAGACTCAAGTCTTAAAAAGGAGAGCAGTAGGACAAGAGAAGTCAGTGGGATTTTCTTTACACCACTTTCAACAAATGTAAAAGACTGATTATTTCACTGGGGTAGTTGCTAGAATGCAGTAAACTACAACTAAATAAGTTCTCAGGTATTTCCACACCTTTAATTACTGCTTTAACTTTCATATTTCATTTTTGCTATTAACTGTTTACGGTACTTTAATCCATTTTTCTCTGTACTCCATCTTGGAATTGCCACTGCCTTTGTTTCTATACCTCTTTTTCTTTTATTAACTTTAATATGTGATACATGCTCTCCACTAATACTGTGCATCAATAAATTAATTCTTCTGATATAATTTTGTACCGTACCTTTCACATTCTTTCAAGTATTAAGTATTTTTTAACCTTAAGTTTTTACTAATGCATTCCATTTAATGGCCCTAATTCTTACTTGTTAATAGTAAACAACATTCCTCACTCATTTTCCACCTTTCTTCCCCAGAAATACTTTGAGCCATAAAAGTACAGAGAAGAGGTAGTATAAAAAATAAAAGTGACTTTTAAAGTTGTGTTGCGTTTTGATTTTCAATACTTACTAAAGTTGTATGTCTTAGTAGCTAGTTTTTCACAGTTTTCCTCCTATGTAAAAATAAATGCACACTTAGAGGGTGTTACAGATTAATGCTTTGGAATAACAAATGTAGAATTAGGAGTAATTTATGTAGTTTGAATCTTTTGTTCCCTTTTCCCATATTTCCCAAATTGACACATTCTTTACATCACTTACTGGAATCAAAGCTTTTAGATCCTGTACTCCTGAAAGTCTTGCTAGTGCAAGGATTGATAAGAGCCTGTAAGGTACTGCAGGGAAAGTTTCCAGATGGAACAATCACCCCACTGTTTTTCTTTCAAAGAGAGTACTTCCTCATTATGTCTCAGAATGTGGCCATCTACGTTTTCAGGGGGCCTGGTTCTGATCTAGGCTTTGCCAAGTGCAAAAGACTTGGTGTGTACTGGGTGGTCCTTGCACACACATCTGTGCTGTGCCCCTTGGGAACTAAAGGGAGAATTTGTCAAGGGGCACCTGATTTGAGCTAGGTAGACTGCCCTGCTTTACCAATACAAATTCCCCTCTCATCCCTGCAGGGAAGCCATCATGAGTTTAATTAAAGTACACGAGTTCTGGGCAGTGATTTTAGTGGTAAAATGAGAATATGGCTATTAATTGGATTTTAGTGCCCTTTCTCTTGAAACTAATTCAGTAGAATAATTAGCTACATTTCTGTTTCATTTCAGCTTTCTGACTTTATTTCTTCTTTTCTTTTTCTCCTTTTCCTGTTTGTGCTGGGAAAACTTTCTCTTGCTGTCTTATTCTGTCGCCTCCAAGGAAAAACCCACCCAAACGGTAAAAGTTTAAACATGTAGATATCTTGATAATACTATCTTTTACTGTCTCAAGTGTTCCATCAGTGAAACGAGGAGAAATATTTCAGTGGGGTTAGAGTAATTATAAAAGGTGTGCTTGGTTCAGAAAACTTAGTCTGTGTTTAGCTGGGCCTCAACTGCTGCCTTTCTGCGTCCCAGCGCAGAAGCTGCCTTTAAATGCTGTGAAAAGTCACGGTTGCACCCGTGCCTGTGTAGCTGGCCAGGGTGAGGTGTTGTGTGCAGCCTTGCGCTCACTGCCCTGTCTGTCCCTGGCGCAGCCCCCCGCGGAAGCACATCGTGGACACCTACACGGAGTTCTACCACACGCCCACCCACAGCGACGCCAGCAAGAAGCGGCTGATTGAAGACACCGAGGACTGGCACCCCCGCACAGGCACCACCCAGTCCCGCTCCTTCCGCATCCTCGCCCAGATCACTGGCACTGATCATAGTGAGTACCTCGGTGCAAGTGGAATAATGGCCGCTGCCCCTGCACAGACTGGTTTAAAGCTGGGCTTCAGGGGAGGTAGAGGAGATATTACTGTAAAACCCTGCCATTACTAAGTAGTTCAGGATATATACATTGCTGGACAGCGTTCCTGATTGAGCTGTATTAAAACATTCTAGATAAATCTTAAAATTTCTATTGCTGCTCTCAAAGATATTGAAAGATACATATTTGTTTCTTTCTTCTCTCACCAAAATGGAGACATTCCTGATCAAATTCAGTGGTTCAGAAAAATTAGGTGTTTTCTGGCATGTAGAAGGTCTTTGTCGTACTTAAGTATGTGATCTGCAATGATGTAACCAATAAGAAACATAAATCTGTAGTTCCTCAGTTTATTCCCAGGTTATGCTTCCACCCTCTGCTTATGCTATGGTGTGATTACATATATTGGTGGAGTGGAACAGGTGATGTTGTGAAAGTCATTCCCAGTCATGCAATTTTATCCTGAAACTTCAATTTCATTTTACACTGTCAGCCATAAATTTCTGGCTGAGATTTTTGATTTTGTGTGAAAGGCACCAGAAGTGCTCTCAGGGGCTCTGAGCTCTCATTCTTCAGCTTTTCTCAGTTAGACCTGCAATAAAGAAGGCATTGACAAGATTGGACCTCCTCTCCAGGAGATTTTATTAGATCAGCTATTTCTAGAAGCCAGTGTTAAGATCTCCGAAAATAAGGGTTATTGTCCATGTGTGACAGATATTCTGACTTTGGACCTGATTGGTCCTGTGTTAGATTCCCTTCATCTGTCCTTGTAAGGGAAGAGTATGGGACCTGAACATCAAATAGTGTTATCCTGTAAAGATGAATTTATCATGCTGACAAATGCTGTAAGAAAATTACTGCACGATTTGCCAGCCTTAAAATCAGGACTGGGAATTTACATTATCTCTTGTGCAGACCTCTAGAACCTTGGTGGGAAACAGCCTGGCTGCAAACAGGTGCTTGGATTATCACCTGATATAAACCCACTGGCTGTTCATCCAAAAGAAATACCTCTTAACTTCATTCATCTTCACCTTCTCAAATCACCTGTCCCAATGCCAGCATGGAGAGTGGGCCAAGGGGAAGGGCAGAGACCAGCAGAGCCACTTTTCAGCAGTCCTACTGGCAACGAGGCTCTTGAAGTTCATAGATATAACTCATGTCCATTGGGGCGTATTTAGAATCAAAGAATCCTAATGAGCCTTGTTGCAGTTTCCTACTGTAGTGAATACATTGGCACAGCAGAGAATCTCAGTGTTGTGGTACAGTGTCTTTAGTGCCCTAGAAAATAAAAATTTTCTGTTTTCTTTCAGTGAAAGAACCAGAAAATGACGCTGGGAAGAAGACTAAGTGAGTTGATGTTTTACATTTTTATTACTTTGCATGTTTTAATTCTTAACTTTTAGTGTTTGGTGCACTTGTGTGACATCTGGGTATTCTTAAAATGTTCCTTCCGTTTTTGCTTTTTGCTTCAGCATGTAAAAATCAAGATCTTTTCCTCCATAGACAAACCTTTTAAAAAGCTGTTGGTACAGTCCAGTAGTAATGTTTGTGCAGGAGCTTGTGTAGAGGTTTTCTGTAAACTTGGACCAATTTGGTTGCCTATAGGAGGTCAGCTTGTGTTTTTCTTTCCCAAGTCTAATCAGGCATTTTTGATTTGTGAGTGTGAATCTGATTGCAAGATGTAAGTGGGAAGTATTGTTGTTCTGGCCGCAAGCGAGGGTCAGATGTCTCCTTGCTTTGGGATAATCATTGTTCAAAAGGAGCACCAACCAGTGGCTAAACCTAATGGTTCTTCAAGTCAATGAGACTTTCTCTACTGACTTTGACTAACACTGGATCCAGCTTTTTGATAGAGGAAGACAGTGCAATAGGAATAGTGCATGGAGTTTGCATGCTCTATTGTGAAACTGCTTAAGACAAACTTTCTTTCTTTCTTATTTTTCTTCTATCACTTCTTTCCACAGGGAAAAGGTTCCCATCCACGTCCTTAGCCCCAAATATACAAAATTACGTGACTGGCACCATGAAGTCTCAGCACGTGTTCTTAATGTCCAGTGATTTTACCCAAGTTGCAAAAGCAAAATGCAAACACTTCCTTTCTTCTTTTCCTTCTGCTTTGCAAAAAAAAAGAAAAAAAAATTAAAAAAGGAAACGTATTTCAATAGCCTTTCTGCAAGAGAAATTCTAGCCTTTTCTATACTTTTCTAACACTTTCCTACTGATGTGTAAAAAATGGGATGAAAATGTTTTTGTGCTAATCATTAGTTGACAAAAATATATATTTAAAACATAACTTCAGTGGCTGAATCTCCCAATGTGGAGAGGAGATGGCTGTTTCAGTTCTTTTTTCTGCCTGAAAGAAGTCATTTGCATTGCTAAGTTTGAGTAACTGTAGACTGTTAGAAATCAGAAAATTTTGAACAAATGGATAAGAAATTATGTTACCTTGATTCTGGGGCTGGGGGAAGAAGATGAAGAGGGGATTGTATGCACTTATTTCAGATTATCATACCTACCAGGAAAATTATGTTGGACTTCACTAGATTTTCAGCAGGTCAATTTTAGAGTGGTTGTAAATGTTTTACCAAGTACAGCAAGAAGACAGACTGCTTTTAAGCCAAGAAAAGAAAATTAAAAAAATTATATTCCAGTGTTTTGAATTGACGTGAAAGCTCAATATAAAGATTTTGCTGCTTAGACTAGTAACATGTTCATGTTTTGGAAAACTTAAAGAATAATGGAGCAGAATGTTGCTGTGTAAGAGCTTCGACACATCTTTTAGCAGGGACAAGATTAGACAGTAGTATTTATTTATTACAGAGTGAAGCTTATGCTTTCTTGTGTTCATGAAAGCTTCACAAGCCCTATGGTTCTCCTGTAAAATAATGTATTATAGTAGCTACACATCCATTAATTTATGCATTTTGAAGCTTGAAGAGTATTTTAATAAAAGTTGCTTTTATCTTAGCTCTGTCTGTTTTTCTTTTGAGTCTCTTGGACTCCTTGAATAGTCTACTCGTGCATGGGGCTGACATTTCATCGCACCTTCACAGCCTGTAGGAAGAGAAACAATTAAATCACACATGAATTGTAGAAACAATCTGAATTGTTTAAAACCATCCCAGTATTTTAGTTCCTGATCATCTTAAAAATGGGGTACGTGTTTGTGTTACTGAAATGGACGTGAGATTTGCAGGAATCAATAAAATGATTGACCCTTACAGGAGTAAGAATTATATGAAGTAGAGCTCGATTTTGGCTTTTGCAGCGCTTGTTGAAACAGATATTGAGACCTCAAACAAAGCTGTTTGTGGAGTACGTATGAAAGCCCAGTTTCTCACATCTGCTTAATGAAAACCATTGCAATTGGTCTGGGTTTATGCAGCTGACCTACACACTCCTCTGATGGAATTAGTCCTCTGAACAGATGCCCCTGCAGAAGATTTGGAGTTGTTTTTTTGTTTACCTTGCATAATGTCAGAACTTGAGAGGACCTTTGCAACCATTTTGAGTTTCCTTTTCAGTTGGTTTATGCTGTTGTACAGTACAGCAGTAGCTTATGATATTTGTGATTTTATCTTTAGGAAAAGGCAAACAGAAAATGGAGACTTCAGGTAATAGATAAGTTACCTAACACTAACAGTCACCAATGTGGATGCCTAACACTGCACAGATTTGCCCTGGTAATGATGGCCCAAGGGATATCACATCTTGCACACTTTTTGGGTTAACTCCTTAGGGGACAGTAGGGGAAAACATTCACTTCAATAATTTCACTGGAGAGTGCTTTGATGAGAAGTGCCAATCAATTTAATTTCCATGCCCTCCCCCCACGTAACTTGGCAGTGAGTACTGTGTTACTAAACCCAAGTGTGTTACTGAGTGCACATACACCACAATGTAATAATTTGATTGAGTTGATAGAGTACTGCATATTAAAATGGGAATGTAAAGTAGTGTATTTAAACTGCTTCTGGGTTTATATAATTTCTTTATGAACAGAACAAAGTGTGGTCATTTCAGAGACCATCAATGCAATGAAAACTGTGAAAGGTTAGAAGGGTTATCGCTTAGATTCTCTGTAAAGGTTTCTTTTTAAGGGCAAAATGGTTTGACCTTCAGGTATTTTTATGTTCTGGAGATGTCCCTAGGTAATGAGAATATTTTCCTGTTGTTGTTAAACTTACCATTATGTTTATCTATCTTACTAGCTCTTAACCTTTTGAAGGGTGAATTGCTGTAGTGAGAAATAGAAGACTAAACCCTCACTAAACAATCAAAAGAATGGAAGCCTCTGTTTTGAATAAAATTAAACACAGGCATAGACTCTGTCTTTTAAGGATATGAGAGCAGTTTGAGAGAGACTGAGAAATTATTAGTTTTCTATAAATTCAGTGCAAAAACACCACTAGTTCTAAATATGTTTTATGAATGTGTGAAATTAATTTCATTTACTGCTTGAAAGGTGTCATCTCTTCCCCATTGCACAGAACCCATTGCACCCAATATCCCCATTGCACAGAACTTACTGGCATTAAATTTTGGACTTTTTCTTACTGTTCCCAAAAATGGACCACTTTTTCATTTGCATCTGACAAACATGCCCTATCTCATGTTTGTTTCCTAGCATACATCTGATCTTTGAAAACATATTATGAGTGGTTTTTTATATAAACTAATAAGCTTAAATTTTAGAGCTCTCAAATCAATATCAATTAAAATATCAATATGGCAATGAAGTAGAAAATTCTCTTTCATCATCATTTTACTTCAGTAAAATATCCCAATTTCATAACACTCAGCTTTTCAGGCAGGCATTGTCCAAAACAGATGTTCTGTGGGATTTCTATTATTGTTTATTTCTAAACTGTAACCCACTAGGGATTTTTGTTTGGATAAAATAGATTTTTCTCTTCAGCAGCTGGAAAGACAGGAAATAGAAGTAGAAACCTCTCACTGAAATGTGTAGATTGGAGCTTATAAGCCAGTTACTTAAGACTTAGGCAATGTCTAGCCTTTGTATAAAGTTTGTGTTTCAGATTATTTCTATTTCTGCAGCACCCTATTTCCAAGGTTTTATTTTTGTTTTTAATGTTCACTTTTAACCCTCTCCTTTTGAGCAGCCAGGTCTGGATTTGATTTTGGCCTTAAATTGTAGAGTCCATTTGTTGTCCTGAGTGAGGATTTTCCAGATTTGTAGTTTAGTTAATCCACAGCAACTGGAAGATATCTGTCCTACTCTTGGTCAGTCTTCAAAAAATCTGTCATAAAATCACATATGTATTTTTCTTTCCCACATGTCATAAATATTTGTAAAGCATACCTGCAGACCTACCTGATGGAATAGAAACCCAGGATGCCTGTGTTAATTTAAATAAAAACTCCATAGCTACCCTGACTTTGGAGATGCCACCTGCACCAGAATTTCCATCCACACCTGTACCACCTTTGAGGTCTGCTCCCTGGTCATTCTTAAATCTGTTTAATAATCTTCAGCACTTAAGGCTCCCTGCTTTAATAAGATACTTAATTCTGCACACTAACATAAGAAAAAAAAAAAAAAGGCAGAAATGCCTGCCCCTGCTAATTTAGTCTGCTCAAGACTTACTTTTGGGGTTGCTCTCTACCTTGTAGTTTACTTTTTTTTGGTGTATTGCAGTGATATATCTAGCAGGTGCTTTCCTTCAAGTAGAGCATTTTAAGATGACATTTTCTAGATTATATTTTTTCCTACAACAACTAAATCACAGAAAGGATATGAAAAATATTGAGAAATATAAAGTGTAATGTTCACAAAACTAACACAACCAAAAAGTTGTATTAAAAAGCATATAAAGCTTTGGGGTGAGTCCCACTAGCACTTTTGTCACTTTCAGTATTTTCTAAAGTTGTTTTCCATCACATAATGTAATCCCAAATATATGTGTTCCTTCTTTGTAAATGTTCAGTATTACTTGGCTTTCTGAATTTTAAAGCATCAGGATGCTCTCAGCCTTCACTGAAAGTGTGATACTACTTAAGTGTGTTTTGTGTCATTTTATCCTCTTAATTGTATTTTACTGTAAATTCCATGGTCTTTTTGGAGATTTTTTAGGGTTTGGTTTGGTTTTTTTTTCTCAGTTTACTAGCACTTTTATGCACAATGTTTCCTGTTCTGCATACTATTTTAATGTAGATTAAAAATCTCTTTCTCTGTGTGTCGTCACTTGGTTTTATTACTGTGAATGGAGTGGAAACAATGCTAGTCCAGAACCTGCTGCTGCCCTTTTGCCAATAACAGATTCCCACCCTGGCGGTGTCCCCTCTCCCAAACTTTCTGAACATATTGCTGCACCAGTTCCTGCAAGGTAAATCATTCACAAGGGTTTTGATTCAGTTAACAGTCTATCCTGTTCTAGCCTGGATTTGTCTGTCTTGGAGGAGAGAGGGTTGTTTGTCATTCACTTAAAATAAACTTCATTAAACTGCTGTGACTAGGGATTTTCCTGGAAATGGTAGGACAGAGAAGGAGAAAAATTAGATAAAAATGAGGAAATTAATGAAGATGTAGATACTAGCTAAAATAAGATACAATATTTAGTGTGTGTATGCTGTCAGTGGGTCTCCACCCTATCACTTGGATTAGCTTTTCAGTGGTCTCAACAAATCAAAAGTGAATATGGATTTAGAAATATGAAAGTAATATTAAAAAATGTGAGTTATTTAATTTGTAACACAGTGCTGTGATACAGTCACAGAAAACCAGGGGATTATCTGGCAAATTTCCTGTCACTGGCCCTGGATAGTTTTACTGGCACTTACCTTGGCAAATTGCTGGTGCTTTGGAGGTTGTCTCTGAGTACTAGACAGCAATAATTTTAGGCAGAAGGCAGTGACAGTAGTTTGGAGGGTGATTGATTGTTACTGTTGGTCAATAACATTTTCTAATGGTTTACGTTACATTGTGCAGGAGTTTTTCAATTCCAGGTAGCATGCACAAGCACAAAGTCATAACGTGAAATAAAGCTGTTCCTGTAAAAATGAGAATTAAATGAACAGTGCCTGGTCCTGCCAAGCCCTAGACAGACATGTATGCTTGAATTAAAGCATACAAGAATATATTGTTGCCTACACCTGTGTGGGCTTTCTGCAGTTGGAATACTAATACTAAGATTTGGCATTTACCAGTTTTAAATGTTTAAAGCAGTAATCTCAACTAGCTGAGAGACAAGGAGAAATTTGACAAAAAAAGAAAAGTCCATTTTGGTGTCTTTTGAGGGTTGTCTGGGAGAAGCAGGTATGAACATGAGCTTAGGCAGGAAGTGATGGAGGCTGATGGGCACCTTCATGGTGACATTTGGTTTAAGCCAGTACAGTAAAGAAGATTTGGTTGTGATGTTTTCAGCCGCAAATTCTCTTAAATCAACAAAGATGAAAAATATACACAGTAGATGTATGATAGACATGTATGATAGTCCTGGTGATTGTTTTTTTTTTAAGCAGAAAACCTGGGATGAAAAAGGCAGTGCAAAAAGTACTGCTTCAGTAATTGATTTTCATGTCTACCAGTGAAACTCCAGTATGATTACACCTACTTGCCCCATCCATGGGTGTGTTCAAGGCCAGGTTGGATGGAGCTCTGAGCAAAGTCTAGTCAAAGTTGTCCCTGTTCACAGCAGGAGGACTGGACGTAGATGACCCTTAAGGTCCCTTCCAATCCAGACTATTTTATGATTCTACTGAGCTGTAGATACCATGCAGGTACCACTACAGCTACTGTTTTCTGAGTACCAAATTCCTAACTCCTATCTGAGTCCAGGCAAAGGTAATTTAAATCTAATCTCACTCAAGACCTATGGCTCTAAATTTTATTTGGCAAAATTAACCTAGCAAGAGAGCAGCTTTAAAATGTTTTCACATTAGATTTCTGAAAAGCAACTGTGTTCTTGGTGGCTCAGGATGAGAACCAAAGTATCTTTACAAATAAAAAAGTAGATGGTAAGAATTTTCTTCTCAAGAAGGGCAGAAATTAGAGCAGCTTCTGCAGCACTGTAGAGGGAAGGTATAGCATTAGGTGTGGGAAGAACAAATTATTTGATACAGCCGTCTAGTCTGGAGTCTCCTCTGAACTGAGAGGTCATCAGTGTAGCAACTATAGTTAATGTTTTTATTTTGTTACCGAGCAGATGTTGCTGCTTTTATAATGCTCTTTTGTGTGGGAAATAACAGCAAATCTGATCTTCAAACTCCCTTTTTAATTAAATGGCACCTATTGGAAATCTGCATGGAGCAATTTATGAGTGCCATGTCAAGCTTTTAGTAAAGCTAAATTGGGCCATCCAAGGGTAAGTAGACTTGCTTTTGCTACTGAAGCCTTGAATTTGTTGTCAAGGACTGGCAAAGGTCCTTATTTTCTGAATGGGCTCCATCTTTTCTTGGCTGAAGCTCCATAAATTGTACCACCCACCTCTTAACCACCAAGAAGGAGAAAAATTGCTGTGAAAGGTATGGAGGATCTGGATTTGATTTCTAGATTGAAGTTAAGTGAGCTGCTTATAAGATAGACTTCATAATGCTTTTTTATTGTAGTTTTAGTTCTTTATTGAAAGCCTTAATTAGTTGTATGTCTATATAACCAAGTACTGTAAATTATAGTGTATTATTACATTATTTCACATATATGTGATGTTCTCCTGTAAGTTTAGCAGTAAAATATTTAAGAGTGCTTACAGCCTTTCCAGAAAGTTGCAAAAAGTCATCTTAAAAATTGACCCTGGCAGCGTTAGACCATATAAACCACAGAATCTGGTGCTTCCAGAGAAAGTGTATAACTAATATAAAACAGATGTGATGCCAGCAGGTCTTTAGATTGCATTTCATATACAGCTTTTTGCAATCATGCAGACCTACTTTTGTATTTTCTTTTAATGGAATTATTCCTGATATAAATACAAAGGCTTAGTAATAAGTAATAATGGCTATTAGTCCTGATTTTTGTTGTGTACTCTCTGATAAGTGGACAGCCAGGAACATTCTCTGCAGATATTGTAGCCTAGGGGAAGAGGAGGTCTCAGGCTGACCATATGAAAACTGTCAGAGTTTTTATGGTTGTTTCAGTGTGATGACAAGGAAGAGGAATAAAATGTGGGAGAGAAATATTCCTCTCTTGTGGTGAATGCTACTTATCCTTCTGCTTTCTTTTATTATACAGAACTTCTGTTTGTGAACCTTTAGGAAGTCTTAGGCAAGTGTACACCTCATCTTCCCTTCAGTCGTTCAGGTTTAAAATGTCAGCAGCCAACTAGCCTCAGTGTCTGAAGTGTCATCTCCTGACACTAGGTAGTTTCTTGTATATTGATTGTGCTCTTGTTCAAGTTTGTTATCTTTTAAGTAACTGCCCAAATAGTTTGGTTTTGTGGTTAAACAAACACTTGAGCTTTAGCTGTAAAAATGCCTCAAAAAATTGTTTTCAGCATCGTCTAATTCCCAGGGCATGAATGTTTGGTTCCTATAGAAGGAGGTAAAAAAGCCCTTATCTGCTACTCACTTATTCTTCTTACAAAAGATGCAGGAATGCCAGCTAGAAAGAATTGTCCATTGCTCTTTTGTATTTTTAATCAAATGAGAAATTTCTTCTCTGTATATTGTCTCATAATTACTCATGAAATTAACATCAACTAGGAAGATAACGGTGCCTGCTCCAGATGCAGCGAGCTCTTTTCCGGCAGATGAAGCACCTCCTGTCCCCAAGACGTGTGCTGTGGCCACACAGACCATCGAGTTCCCTCTGCCTGCTGACCCAGCTGGGGGGCTGCCTCCTCCAGCCCTGCATGTGGGAACAGCCCTCGGGCTCCCTCCTGCCCTTGCCAGGTACATCTGAGTCAGCTGTGTTAGAAAGGTGCAGTCAGAAACTCCGAGGATCGTTTAGTTCAAATGCTCCTGCCATAGGCAGCGACACCTCCCACTAGACCAGATTGCTCAGGACCCCATCCAGCCTGGTGGTGAACATTTCTGGGGTTGGGACATCCACAACTTCTTTGGGCAATGTTTTCTAGTGCTCCACCATCCCCATAGTAAAGATTTCCTTCCTAATACCTGGTCTAAATCTCTTCTCTCTTAGTTTAAAGCCATACAGTTTCACCTGAAACCTTGATGATGATGCTGTCAAGATGGAGCAGCTTCAAGGTTTCCTGACCCTCATAGTGCTCTGGCAATTTATATAGTAATTATAAATTCAAGTAGCTTTTAGGCAAAAGTTCTAAAAATAGTTTAAAAATTACAGCAGCCTTTTGATGGAGGAGGAAAAGCCACAGAGTCATGGGCAGGAGATTCAGTTGGGTTTTGTTGGCTGAAGTTGGTGACATGAGGAGAATATAGTCACCCTTGCTCCAAAATGTGTGTTTTTAAATTGTCCAGTAACCCAAAGTTTTTAGAGGAGAATGCAAGCTTTAACTTGTGTAGTGATGGGACAACCAGAATATAGATCTTTATCAACAGAGAGATAAAGTGCTTCCCTCAGTAATTAACACTACAGGATACCTGCAAAAAACATACCTGTTTTGTTTACCTTATGGGTAAGGATGGCTTATAGAAAAAAAGTTTAAATGAACTCCAGAGCTTTAGTTAGTATTGCCAGAGGTGAAATAAGTGTTTGATTAATGATTTCTCTTCTCTTGCTGCTTTTGGGCAGGCATGAAGCATCTCTGCTTACTTGTGAAACAAATTCTTTCAATAAAATCTCAAGCTTTCAGTCTAAATCATCTGTAAGTCATACAAGGTAAATATTTTAAGGTACATCTACAGCAGATTTCTAGGTGTAAGCAAGGTATTCAGGCAGTGCTTTTGCATTTAAATTTGGGAAGTGGTGTATAGTTGTGGGGGTATTTGGAGTGTTTTGTCCATCTTGGTAGTAATTTAAAAACATACACAGGAATTCTGTGGATAATGTTGAAATTTTAAAGTAAGAACACAAGTTAGAAATTGTAGGAGTTATTTTGGAGGCAGTCTGGGCTTTTAATTTTTTTTTCTTTTTTGTCTGTTCAAGTTAATTTCTACCTGTAAAATAAGGAGAGAAAATGAAAAGGGGTTTACATGCTGAGTTTGTCAAGGTTGCTAAAAGTGGACCTGAAGAAGTTACATCACCAAATATTCTGTTTTTCTATGTTTACTATTTATTATCAAAAAGAAGACAAAGGTAAATGGTCTTCAGGGGTAATTCTATCTACTCCATGGAGACTTAAATAGGTCCATGTGGAGAGTTCTGGTCCCTGGTTCAGTGCAAATGACCCAGGTGTGTGAGGCAGAGTCTGTGATGAGGAATTTGAAGGCTGACAGATGCTAAATGCTCACTTGATGAGAGCAAAGTTTTATTTGTGGGTGAAATCAAAATTGCCGTTTCCTATATTAGTATTCAAGTCACTTACACATTGCCTGATGTCTCTGTGAGATGGAAACTTCCATAACTTTCCAGTGGTTAATGTGGGTTGGTGTTGTACTGTATCTCTGCCAATCTTTCCTACTTTGTGTTTTCTCCTGCCTTGGCTCAAAGCATCTGTGCTGCAAAAGTAATGCTGGAAGATCCTTCGGGAAATCTGCCGATCCTTGGACCCTCTCCTCCTCCAGTTCTTTCTCCTTTTGAGCAGAGATCAAAAATTAAGAGCATGGCTGCTGCTGCAGTGTCTGCTGCTCTTGCTGTCCGGGCCAGGTAGATATCAGCTTCAAAAGGAATGTTTTATAGGTTGGTTTAAGGAGGTTCCAGTTCACACAAGAATAATTGGTCCCTGTCAGGGTTGTGAAATCAATTGGCTCTTTCCCAATAGTGGCCAAGTCATTAGAATATGTCCAAAGCTCCCATGCCCTATTTATAGCTTAGCTGTTCTGAACCTTGGTGAGTAATTCTACCATTCTGTTCCTCATGATACCTGTTTTACAGTTCAGTTAGTAAATTAACTGTAAATAGCATTTGTGTTATGTGAGTGACAAAGAGTAATCTGTAACTTTGAGGAACTTTTGAAAGCAAGTTTGAAAACAATAGCTTGCCAAGTTCCATCTAAATCTTTACTGTATTGCTTTTTACAAAGGCTTGTTTAGAGCAAACATTTTGACAAGTTTTTCAATCATTCATTCATATCAGTAAAATATTTTTAATGGGCAATAATAACCATATTTTTGTAATTCTAAATTGCATATATGTCCTAAATTATCTTCATTAGAAAGCATACACAAAATCAGAAAACTAAAACAGATGAAAAAATTTTCTCATTACTTTTTATTTTACTTTATTCAAAAATATATGAAAAGCATGCTTCTCACACCTTAATGGGTTGTCTTGTGCCTCCCCTGAATTGTGCAGCCTCTACTTTGCAGGTTACCTGTTTAGACATAATTCCTGCATCAGTTGTCCTGGGTTTAGTTTCTCCAAAAAGACTTTTCATAAGGGATTTTTGGGTTGTCAGTGGTCCCAGCCATCCTGAAGTTCGTGTGGTCACCTTGTTTGTTTATGGGGTCTTTTTACACACTTGCTAGACTCCATGAGCCTAGTGCCTGCCGCTCGCTGCTGGACGCCCTGCTCATCACGCCTGTCACTAAGGCTCCTCTGCAGGCCACCGCACCCTCCAGGAAGTCCACAAGCGCTCTGGAGTTGCCAAAGAGCCAGAGGTATTGTCCAGGTGTGGTGTGTGGTTGGCACTTAGGACTCGCAGGGAACTGGCTGCTCCTTCAAAGCACATTTCTGTTGTCTGCATGCTTGTGCCTGTCCTGGTTTTTGACATGAGGTCACCAGCTCCCAAACCCTGCTGGTTTCATGTTTTTACACAGCTAATGTGCACCCTGGGCCTGCTGATGGTGTTTGTGTGAGTCCACCATACTAAAGCAGAGGTTTCCTTTCCTCACTGGCTTCAATATGCCCTCTAATATGCATGGTGGTGCTTGTGCTGTGAGCCTCTGAGGGGAGGCAGTGTCACTCTACAGAGGTATCTGGAGAAGAAACAAGAGATTCTGGCTTGAAACTTGTGTGTGGGTGAATTATTTGCCATAGTTCCTTGAGCAACTAAGCGTCACGTTAGCCTATTTTTTTAAAGCTCACTTTGAATGTATAAAATCAAATAACTGGCATGCAGGCCAGAAAATGACTGTTTTAAAAATTATTTGCTGTCTAGGCCCTTTGTTCCAGCGCTGATTCTGTTCAGTGCACAGGACTGTTTGTTCTCCTTTCCTGACCGCAGCGATGTTAACGCTTGCTTCAGCGGAAAGTTGCTTTTATGACTTCAGCTGCACAGGCAGGAGTCTGCTTGGTTATTTTACAGGGCAGTGTGTAGTAAATTGTGCTAAGGAAGAAATAATCTGTGGGTTTTCTTGTACCCGTTTCTTTATATTCTTTATATTTCTTGTACAATTCTTTACATTTTCACAAGTGTTAGGCCCTTCTAGGCATAAGGCCCCATTTTAAGTAGAGCTGAGATCCACTTGATGTAGAAACTTGTGTTGAGTAACAAGTATTAGTTCTTTTTCTTCTGTTTTGTGGCTTCCCAGGTGACCTCAATCTCTAGAGAAGGCTAAAGAAGTCTTAACCTCAGGGAGGGGAAATAGTGGTTTATAAGACAACAAACCACCTTTACTTGTATGAAAATTTCGAACTTGTAGCCTATCCACTTTAAAAAGATAAAAAATGAACATTAACAGAATTGAGGTGATATAATACAACTTAAAATACCAATTTTATATTTGCCACTGAATGATCTTACTAGAAAACTTTTATGTACACATTGAAAGAGAAAATCTCTTGAGGAGTTCTGATACCTGTCTGTGCACTACAGGTGAAGCCCAGGCCATGCCATCACCAAGACTATTCTTTAGCTGTGGTGTTTGTTTGGTGATACTTCAGTAGAGTGAAAATAAATTCTCTGACTTCCCTTTTCTATTTTTCCTTCACTCACTAACATGTATTGTTTATGGCAAATGAAGGTAGATTATTGGATTATTTCATTAATGCAAACCTTCTTCTTCCTGAATCTGTAACTGGCTTTCCGTTTGTCCATTGTTTGCTCACTCTGAGTGGAAACTCTCCTGGTGTTGAAGATTTATTTTTGGAGATGCTGTCAGTGTTGGGATTCCCAAAGTGTCTCTATTCAGTTGCTGTCCCTTACAAGTACATGGGGCTGTGTGTTGGAAAAGGCAGGAAACAATGGAGAACTGGTTTCATTCTTCCACAGCTGAAGTCCAGTTTTGGAGGGGCTTCATCTGTTTTTCTCTTCCAACTGATACAGCTGGAAAGAGATGTGCCAGGGAGCCAGAAGTACACTGGGAGTACAGAAAGCATATAAGCCTGCCCAAAAGATCACATCAGTGTGGATATATCAAGATTCAGGCTGAATAGCTTGAAATAAATATCCATGGATTTTTAGGGGGTTTTAAAGGTAACCTTTAAACTTGTGAAAAATGAATTTTCTCTTAAGCCATTGCAATAGCCAGGTTATCCTGGTTATTCAGGTTACTGCTACAAGGCTGTCGTATAAGGTGGTAAAGGAAGCATATGATTTTCAGGCTGTTAGGGACATCCCAAAAAGGATACGACCTAAAATTTGGGACATGTGATGTAGCAGTACAGTTAGTCTGAGAACTCTCTGCATAAAACTGCATTTTAAAAAGCATTTTTCCAGGAATACCCAGTGTTGCCCTGAAGATAGCATACAACAAATGAGGGTAATGATTTCTGGTTTCCATATTATCATCCTTAGTCCTGAGGAAGGAGAGGTTACCAGTAGATGGAGCTGAAGAAATTAAGCTGTGTGATGTCTCGTCCTGTTAAATAAAGGTTATATGCTTTATTATTTGCTTATATGGCTCGAGGAAAAGGAGATATAAGAAGATAAATGTAATGTCAGTAACTACATATTATTATTGAATTTCAACAATATGTCAGAATAATGTCAGAAAAAAAAATTGACAGAAATGTATTCATTGACTGTGAAACTAGGTAGTAAAATGTCTTTGCATTACAATCCATCTAGTGACATACTATGATATGTAAACAAATGTAATGCTGAAAAGTTGTTTTAAATGTCAACTCACTTCATCCCACAACAAAATAGTTGATAAGACAGGAGAGCTGAAATCTTATGTCCCATAACTAAAGAGACAAGTGTACAACAGAATGCAGTACCAAGGTAGCTTAGGCTTCTTTACATTGTCTCTGGGGACAAACTCAGGAAGGTTGTAGCTATAATAAAAGCAGGGTGTTGATTCTGTTCTGCAGTAAGGTTCCTCCAGAAATATTTCCCTTTTATCCCTCTCACTTCACTGTCTCTGCTCCAAAAAGCTGGCTGTGTTAAACTGCTCTGTACTGGGTAGCTGCCAGAATACTTGACCTTTTTCTGACTTAGTAACTGGCCTGAAGTTGTGATGAACATCTACATGTTTTCTTCCCCACCAGACTCCTCTGTAATGGGTTTTTTTAGGGGTGTATAACAGCAATGCAATCTCCTACTAAGCTAAGTGTTTCATCCTAATGGCAGCAGGGATAGCCTTGAGTTTATGGGGCTTGTGTGTTTTTTAACAAACTACACATATGCAGCACAGGAAATGATGTATTTAATATCTTGCATGACCAAGAATTGGAGCTCTGCCTTAAAATTAAATCTCAAGGTAGAAACACTGTGAAATTTTGGGAAACACTTGCAAGAATGGGTGTTGACAGCCCTTTTGTTTTTGGCATGGCTTTTGGTTTATCTTCCTGATACTATACTACATTCAGTTCCTTTAAAGAAATAATAGTCTTGCCTTTTGAGGTGGACACTGGTGTTACCTCTGGGAGAATACTTAACTGAAAGGTGCTTTATTTCTGTGTATAGAGCACTGCTTACAGAGGGGTTACATACTCCCTCCCTGTAATTTGATACAGAAATATCTCCACCCAGATGACTTTCTCTGCTCTTTCTTTCTATTACTTTGGTTTGCTTTTCTTCTCTCTCACAAGATACTGAAGCACTGTTAGGTTAAGACGAACTGTAAACACTGACTGACAGCGTGGGGTTGTAGTAGGGGTGGGAACAAGGTCAGCACTCAGTACTTCTTGTCTTCTGTTTCTCTATTGTTACACCAGAAAACCCTTGCAAAAAGCCATCTGTATTTCCCTTGTTCATAGAGTTCTGTCATCATTGTCATACCTACTTTTTTCTGGTTTCCTACATATATATTTTTAGCTATTGTGTACTTTGATACTGGACAAAATATAGCACATGATTTGTATGGCAAACAATTGAGACCTGAGATCCAAGTCACAGAACTCTTGGCTATCTGGAGAAAGCATTTCCAAACTGTCCCTTAGCTACTATGTGACCTGTCCTGTCAGCAGATTTCCTCACACTGCAGTGGAATTTGTTCCAACAACTTCCACAGTTGTTCTGGACAACAGAACAAGTTAGTTTAACAAGCTACTTAAACTATCACTTATAGCTATTAGTAAAATACTGGTGTACCAGACTGAGCTTAGGGCTCAACTGATAATTTTTACAGATGGATAGCCAGCATCTTGGGCTTGCATGAGGAGAAAGTCCAGCCATATCCCTTGAACCTGCTCAGGAAAATCCAATTGACGTGGCCCTTGTTGCCACTTTAGTGCTCTGAGAAGTTACATGGCAGCAAGCTCAATTCCTTTTAAGTTCTTTAGTAGGTTCCCCTTTGGCTGATAACAACATTTCCATTATTAGCTTCCCTAAAGTTTGTGTGAAGAAATTCAGCAGGACAGCATTGTGTAGGAGTTGCCATGGAAGGATGAAGGGACATTTAGGCATCTATGTGTTTTTCTTCTCTGGTTGGTTTGGTTGGTTGTTTTCTTGGGGGTTGGTTGGTTGTTTTTTTTTGTTTGTTTGTTTGTGTGTGAGTCAGTTTGTTTTTTGTTCTGGTGAGGGTTCTTTTTGTTTGTTTTTTTGGGGGGGTTTTGTTTTGTTTTTGTGGGTTTGGGGTTTTTGAGGGAGGGAGAAGCATCAAAACCTCTAAATACATTCAGAACATTTTCCCAGTGCAAATTTCTTAAAACGCCTCTGAAATGTGTTCAGCCTGGTCTCTGAAAAACAGATGCTTATATCATGTGTGACTTGGACCCACTTCTTCCCTCAGAGGAGGAGGAATTACTACTTGCTTTTTCTAGGGATTTTTCCCCAGTTTCCAGTTTCCAACAGTGCTTTTGTTGACCAGGAGACAGGGTAAGGTCTGAGGAGCCTTTTGTGGGCTCTGAATAAAGTTTGCATTGGGACTGGAGCCCTGTGTGTCCCCCCAAGCCTCTCAACTGGTTCCCTAGAAATTTGTTTGTTTTCCATACACACACTTTGGTAAAATAAGGCTGCACTGTGTAGTAGGAGCTGTTCTCCATGGAATTTCAGGCATGTCTGTTAAGTATAATCTAGCATATGTAAAAAATAGAGAGGTGTCTTTGGCTTGCTTCTTTGCCAGACATTTTTCTTGGGCTGTTTTTGCAATCTGTTTCCCTTGCAACACACTTCCAGAATTATTTTGATTAATATTCCCATAGCTTATTAATCAAACTTCTCATGGGTTTTCAGGGCACAAGACTGAATCTGACAGACTCATGTTTCACCGTTCCTTCATTCTTGCAGTGTTAAAATCCCTTGCCCAAAGGTTGACAGCAGAGCATTCACAGCTTGCAGGAAATGTTGGCTTGCAGGGATGAGCCTCTTGGTTGCATTTGTTTTCATCATGGAAAAATTTAGTATTTGCTTTAAGTATTCATCAGGTGGAGAAGGAGTAGTTTAGAAGTTATGGAGCAGAGTTAAAATGTTAGTGCTAGAGGCAGAAGGTAGGTGTGTCATTAGTAATAGTACAAGTGTTCTGAGATTAAAATGTTCTTGACCTGAAGCTGACCTATGAGTGTCAGCTGGGAAGTCTGAGAAATACTCACACAGGACTTGGTAAATACATAAAGTTTATCATTCCTCCCTCAGCTTCCCAGTGATGACACTGAAAAGCAGGTGGGAGCTCTCTTCCATAATATATTTTCTTAAATTTCAGTATATTTTTTTGTCTCTTCAAATCATGTATTTTCTAGATGGTGAAACTTGGGTCATCATTGTACAATACCCTAGTGAGTCGCAAAATACTAGTGAGGATAATTGTGACCATTGTACAGCCATTTGTAGAAGATAACTGCGTTTCTGGAAAGATCCATCATTATATTTGTAAAGCTGGCTAACAATAACTAGTTTGAGTGTTTCTCAGTAGAAAAACATGAAGTAAAGTGTTGAGGAACTAACTTTGCAGTAGGAATATGAAGTTCGGCATTTAAAAGGTTGAACTTCTTATGAGGAAGACACTGCTGGGGGTGCAGTGCATCTTTGAAAGTGAGACAAAGATGGATCAGTCTTTCTGCAGACAACACTGCATGTGCACTCACAGCCAGCTGATTGGAGGCTGTAATTCCAGAAAAATGCTGCATTATTTCATGCAGCCTGCCATAGCTGGGCAATATCACACAGTAGAGACTTGCCCAGCTGCAGTAGCAGCCTGCCTGTTAAATTAACAGGCTGTGCTTGTGGCTTGAGTTGATTCAATTTTTGCTTTAAAGAATCAGACATGCAATACAAAGGGTGTCCCAAGTTCTATCAGAAATTTTTCCCTGAGACCAGCAACATCCTCTTGCTCAGAGTGTTGGCTTCAGGATTTTCCCTTGGGAAGCTTCTTGCTTGAGTCTCCTGGCACATAAACTTCCAGAGATGATGCAAAAAAATCAGAGGTAGCTTATACCTGGGTTTATAATTGTTTTTTTAGTTTTTTTAGGATTTCACCTGATTTCTAAATGAAAGCCTGAGTGTCTCCAACATTCTGTTGCTTCAGGAACTGGCATGCCATGTCATTTACAAGCCTCAAAATTCCACCACAAAAATGGCAGTGGTAGTTTCTAGTCAGCATTGCAATGAGCCTTGTGGGCATCCATCAGAGTCTGCTTCCTTGCCATCTTCTCCCTGGAGGACACCTTTTCTGCTTGTCTGGAATCCATTTTTGCTTGTCAAGTACTCTCTGCTGTAAAAGACAGCTGCTGAGTCAGCAGGATTTTCTGACTGATGATTTGTATTATTTATGACTTATTTGTTCCAGACAAAGGCAGTAAAAAGGTGCTAGACTTGAAAAATTATTTGACCAGCAGTAATGAGGCTCTTGGATGGAGAAGGAGGAAACTTTCTTTTTTTAGCACCAACAGTGTTAACAAGAAAGTCTTAAACTTACAGTGGGCCTCTGGCCTGGAGTGGTTTTGATGGGCTACATGTCAAATATATTCAACAGTAACAGAAGGATGTTTCTGTAACAATGAAGTTGCAGACATGCACTTTTTTCATTGTGGAAGCCAATCCTAAACTACTTTGTCATTTTCAACCACTCCTGCTACTTCACATCAGAGGGTACTTACCTATCCTTTTTCTTTCAGTCTGCATTAGCACTTTTATGCCCTGTATCTCCCCTGCCTCAAAATCTGCCTGTAATAAAGACTCGGAACATGAGTCTCAAGGGAATCTGACGTGTACTCCATTTGAGCTATACAAATGTCTTTAATATCTTTTCAACATTTGAAGATAGTGGAATGCAAGGTCTCACTTTGTGCTTCACTGGGCTTGTGCCCACGGCAAATCCACCAGTGCCAGTTCAGCACAGATACTGCTGTTACCAAAAGCCTGCAATTGCCATAGCTGTTACTCATTAAACTGGGCATTCAGATTTATTCTCCGAACTGTGAATAACTTTTTTATCCCTTACTCAGAAGAAGATTGTAAATGCATGAATTTTTTACCCTGTAAATCTAGAGACAACAAAAAATTTAAAAAATTAAGGTTATGAACAGTGTTTTGGTCTCATGGTGTGTTCAAGTGGTTGCATGTCATATGGGCAAGGCAGTACTGTGCATGTGCAACACTTGTAAAGTAAAAATAGCTCATGATTTTTTACTTTACAAACTTGGCACAACCTGTAATTCTGGCAATGACCCTGGTGAAAATACGCATGGTGCACATGTGCTGTAAATTTGTTTTTCTTCAATAGAGGAAAGAATACAAGGCTTCTAGTGCTGTATATTCTTTTTAGGGGCTTAACCATTTCTTATCAATGTGTTTCCAAATTGTGCAAAATATGTTTTTGGAATGATATTTCATGTATGTATTTGGCTGTGTTTCACAATGTTCTTTTCCTGGTTGTGGTGTACTTTTGTTTTGCAAATTACTTTCATTAGTAATTATTCCTCTACTTTGAATATTTTAAATAAAAATATTTTTTTTCAGCTTCCCAAAGGCAAGTGAGAAATGAAAAATTTTCTTGCTAGCAATGTAATTAGTGGCTACTTGCACTCCAGGTGAATTGTGATTAAGTTCGGTTTTCATCATGTGTGTTTTTAAAGAGCTAAAAGAGTTCTGCCAACCCTTAAAATATAAAAGCAGCTGTAAAGTGCTCTAAAGAGGCAATATAAAATATTGTGCATGTTGTTTATTGACTAAAGAAACCTGCAACTCTTTTAAAATTAAGATTGTGAAGGGGTTTAGTTGACTGTAGTGACTTTTGGCAGACCTTACTCAAATGTCCAGTTCTTAGAAAGCAGCTTTAGTGTACTGTAACTACCACAGCATTGTTGGTGATGACACAACAGTGGGTGCTGCATTGTTGGACAAGGGGTGAAGGGAATGTCACTCCACATCTCCATTTCACAAATTCTCCTGTTCTAGCAAGAAGCATTTATTTACTTTTGCCTCATTTCTGAACAGTGATTCCCTGGAAGCTGCCCAGCCCGCCCCGGTGAGGAGCATCCCTGCCTGCCAGGACAACGTGGATGTGAGACCTGCTCCTGCCAACACCACACCTGCTGCAGTCCTCAAGCCAACGGCACCCTTGGGTTCTGCCAAGGGCTGGCAGCCTCCAAACCAAGCAGGTAACTTCCAGAGAGGCTTTTTCTTGTTCACCTAAAAGACCTTTGGGTGGCTCAGGAAAACAAACTTAGCCTTGGGTGTAAAAACAACAGGCTTCAAATGGCTGTGGGTTTCGAGTACAGGCCAGTTTGCATGGCAAAAGAGAAGAAAAACCAATTTAGCTATTTTAGTAAACAGGTAGCCCTTTGTAAGTAGCCTCATAGATGTAATTGGTTTCACAAACAGGCAAAATCATTTGCCACACACCTCTATTAAAAGCATTCATACCAATCAATTATATGTATATACACCCCACGGTTTCATCTTGGTGCTTCCCATGTCACTGTAGATTCAAGTATATTTCATGCTATTTCAGGTAGGAATATCGACATGTGTTGACATTATCCATATATATGTGTTTTCCAAGTGATCTTTCCCAAAGTACTAATTAATTAAAAAAAAAAAATCGAAAAGGCTGAAGCATTAGAGTGTTTATGCATTTGACATCTGTAGTTTTTATTTGAGGTGCCAGATAATTACATAGGTTTGGTTACAGAGATTTGTGTAAAAGTTCTTGCAAGGACAATTCACATAGCTACTACCTTTGAATTAACTTAGGTGACTTCTAACCCTTTGAACCCACACCAGAATGTTTTCTATCTGGAAAGTATTCTGTTTTCTTTATGAGCACTCCTATGTTACTAGATAGTACAGATATGTTTATATGTGTAACTGTGTACTTAGGTTTTCATAGTATTGCATGCAGTAGTTACTTGGGGTAATTTTTGAAGCTGAATCAGTCTTTGGTGCTGAATTAAACTCGGGTAGTAATTTAAAAGGATCTGGGAAATCTAATATTAAGCTTTAATTTCAGCTTTTTCTTGTTAATATGAGATGAATAGTCTTGATTCTCTTCCTGACAGAATCAATTAATGCTAAATAGCTCTATTTGTTAATTTGTTTTTGTTCTGTGTAAGGGTTTTCCCTCTTTAGAAGTATATCCAGTCCCAAAATGGAGCTATAGAAGCCCTGACATAAAATAAAGACGAAAAATATGGTGTTAATGCTACATGTTTTATAATGGCTTTGGCACTTCTGATTGAATGACTGCTGTGGCTGGTAACAAGTTGATGTGTGTTGACTGTGCTGTGCAGTTCTGTAGGAAGCCTCAAGATGGCAATGCACTGTCATTGCTGTACTTTCCTGGCAAATACCGAGTCTACTAATGTGGACAAGGTAAAGATTTCCTAAAATTTAGATCAGTTTAATTCTAGCATTTTTTTACTTCTCTGAGTTAGCTAGTATTAGAAGGGGGGGGGGGGAACTCAAAAGAAACAGTAACAGTAGAAGCCCCAACACTTTTTAAAGTTAGGTTTTTTGGTAGCGTGTGTGCTTAAGGCAAACTTTTGTGGGAATGTCATAAACCTGCATTTTTCTAAGTGACTGGTTGTGCTTCACATTTGATGTAGCTTTGTCTCACCAAGTGATGAATTATTTCACTTGCTTAGAAACCACCCATCAGTTTGGGGTTTCTGTAGTACCACACTCATTTCTAGTATGTTGGTAGCTTGGTATGTTTAGCGTGTTTAATGTTTCACTGCTAAATCGTACTAGTGTACTCTGGTATTAATAGAAGTCAAATGTTTGAAATAGCCTTTTTTTTGTTTTTTAAGATGTTCATGAAGGAGAAAGATTTGATGAGATTAATTAAACTACACTTGATTCTGTAGTACTCTGAAAATCTATGCCTATGCTCTTGTGTAATGTGAAAATCTTTTTTTACATCAGAGATATTGAGTAGGCAGGTGAGGGGGAAAGCCAGGAGGAGAATTTTTGAATGCTATATTCCAGAACAGCTTAGAGAAAGCTTAGAAAGGTCATAGTGCCAGAGAAGCTGGTGAGCAGAAATGGTCATTAGGGTATCAGCTTTATGCTCCCTTGATGAAGGGTTCTGAGATGCACAGCTTAAGTTCCAAAGAAGCAAAGCTGTTATCTCTCTCCAAAAATATTGGGGGAGCCAGAAATAAAAGCTGTAGGAGAGAGAGGCATTGAAAACTCAGAGTTCCTTAAAACTGGAAAGTACAGGGAAGATAATACAGCAGTGTGAATGGCAACTGCCCAGGAATTAACAGGATGGGAGGAGGTACCATGTCCCAGGTGCCAGAGGAGCTTCAGTTAACATTTGCATCTTAGGAACACAGAGTCACCATGGGAAGCCAGTCTGTGCTTGCCCCCTGTAGGTGGAACAGCAGTCAGAGAGGTAAAATTATTCCAATAATTGAATGTTTTGATAAAATTAATCAGATGTTGAAGAAAAAGAAAGATAATAAGTGTTTCAGAGAATGCTTGGACTTCAGTTCTGCTGTTTGCAGTCTGTGAGCATAAAGTTTTCCTTAAAGTAAAATTGCCAGTGCTTCACAGGCCAAACAAAATTTGGCTTCATAGGCCATAGGCCTGTCAAAGTTTTAGACCAAAAAACCCCTTTGATTTCATAGCTGAAGTCTACCTTAGGAAATAATTAGAAGGAAGATACAGTCTTATGTAAATGTATAGCAGTATGATATTAATAGCAGAAGTTTATTGGGAGCACAGTTTTGTAGCTCTAGTACCACTCACCCTTCTTATGAATATTGTTTCTACCACCAAGATGTTTCCAAATCAAAACAGGCATGTCATAGGATTTTGTTTGTGCCTGGGGAAGACCTAAGATGCTGACTGATGGTGTGGCATGAAGATTAGCAGTGATTTTATTAAGTTGTCTGACTATAGAGGTCATTTGGGTAGACATAGTAGACATGAGTAGACAGCATCTTTTCAATTATTAGCTGGAATCTTTCTTGTATAGGCCACCCAGGGAATACCTTTTTTTTAAAAAAAAACAAAAACAAAAGTATTATGGCTCTTTTTTTTTTTAGCTTCAGTTGATTATGTTGATTATTGTTACCTTTTTTTTTTTTTTTCTTTTGAGATTGTGCAGAGATGCTTGAAGGTGTCAGAGGGATTATTTTGTTGTAGTTGACATATGAGCTATTTCATGACCTGGCAACAAGATGCTCCAAGTTGAATGGCTGAGATAGTGAACCTGGAGATGCTTCAGGGATTGGGTTTCTCTCTACAGAAGTCGGTCAAGATCCACAGGGATCTCACAATGGTAACACATTTATGCCTGAATTATCCTCACTGGCTGTGGGGGCCATTTATGGAGTAGCCATGAATGCTACTATGCTAGTGGCCCAGTGTGCTGGTAACGGAGATTTTAGTCTTTTGGAACAAATCCATTACAAGATTCCTCAGTGGTTTGCTAGAGGAAGTGAGGGGTGGCTGCCTCATGCTTTCTTTCAAGGCATGGGTAAGAAGCTCAGTAATCTTCAGTCTTTTTTCTATTGTTGAAACAAGTGAAAACACACCGTTACCGTGTGTTATGTGTGCAGACATATAGGCAGAAGATTTTTACAAGATAGTGTTAAATTCAAAGAATGAAATAAGCCAGAGCATCCTGGCTACATTGCAGTGAGCTATTTTACCATTTGATAACTAACTATGACTCTACACTTAGGTAGCATTGCTCACTGCCAAGGAAGCCCAAGGCATTTTCTATCCTGGGCAAGGACACGGTGCATGGCTTTCAAGTCATGGCTTTTCCATGACACAGGAATGGCTTTCACTCACCATTGCCAAGCAGCCACCTCGTGGCCGAGAGATGACAGCTGCTTGTCAGCATGCCGTAACATTCCATGGCAACTTGAAAGGAAGTGAGTAGCGCCGTGGCGAATTGAAACTGCCGGGACAATTGCAGAAGGTGTAATTGCCTGGTAGGCGCAGCTCCACCAACTGGAGTCAGTCTAGGAGCCAAACTGTTCTCATGGAGAGCATAGCAGGATCTGTGATGGTCAGAAGTGGTCAGGACTTCCGCTGTTACATTTCTCACATGAAATTGCTTTCCCTTTCCTGGCATCTTTTGAATGCTGTTGCTGGGGGGTGAGCTGCTGATGCATGGGGACCGTAGGGGTGTCTGCCAGGCACAGCACTGCCAGCCCCACACCCTGCCTTCCAGTACAGGAGCTGGGCAGGCAGCATGCAGCTTGCTTGCTGGGGTCCTGTGGGATGGCAGGGGCCTGTGGGGAGCTGTTACAGCTGGTGGCCAGAAAGGCTGATTTGCTTCTTGGAGAGTTTCATTGCAGTCCATGCCCTTTGTTCCCCCTAGGCTTTGCAGCTGAGTTAGAGGAGTGGGATAGGGAAGGTTTTTGGTAGATGCACTCAAAGCTCGTGTTTTAAGTGACCCTTTACTCAGATGTGCTAGTTTCTTTATTCCCAGGGTCTCTCTCAGCCTGGTATCACTGGGATATATAATCCCCTTCCAGCAGAGCTTCTAGGAAATGTCAGCATATTTTGCAATATGCACAACTGTCAATTGCCTAATCCCGAGCAAGCACATGTGTTAAGCACATGATTCCTTCAGGAGAGGGAACACACTTAGAAACTAGCTGCGAGCACATAAAAAGTACTCCCCAGACAACTTTGTTTTAAAAATTCTTCTATTTCCTTGAAGTTGTTTTAATGTACTTGGTAGCCTTAAATTTACCTCCTCTAATTTTCTTGCTGCATTTTATTTTTTTATATCTCATTCCCTCAATAATGTTAAAATTTTAAAAGCAAAAGAAAATGCAATCCTGTTCCTAGGCGTGACTGGGCATGGTGCTCTACTGGCAGTTTGAGTCTTTGTTTCCTTCCTTGCTACTTGTTCTGCTACTTATTTACGTAGAGAAAGTGGGATAAAAATGCAGATTATATCAAACTGTGGAATTTGACCATCAGGGCAAACAGTATGGAGCTGTGGGAGGCACTGAGATACATTGTGCTGTCACAAAATGCTTTTACTGCCAGTAAGTCCTTATGGGATTAAGTACCATAAAGGGATGGACTGCAGCACTTTTTGTCCTTGTGATTTTTCTTTTTCTGTGTTTTGTTTGTAATTGCTCCAGCCCCTGTGTCAACTCTTGATCTTATAGGCTATACAGGGCTGGGTAAGTTAAGTTGATAGCTTTGGGAATACTTCTGCATGGAAAAAGCAACCAAACTATTGTCACCATCACCATGTTCATAAAGTTTTGAAATTTTTTTTTTAGGACCCTCTCATATTAATTTGTTTCCTTTGTGGAACAGGAATTTAAAGGCAAGGACTAATTATAGGAGTTCCAAGAATCTGCTTGCTTCTTGAGGACCGTGGTCTGAATATGGGGAAAAAACAGGGTTAACGTTGCTAAGTCATTAAGACATATTCTTGCATTTTTGGTAAGGCCTCTGTTAAAAGTAGGTCCCAAAATATAAACAGTTCCACTACTTTTCACTGAAAAAGATAGTTAAAGGTTGCTGCTCCATGATGTAGCCACCATTCATGACAGCAGAAAGCCTTCTCCATAAAGGTGTTCTGATTGACAGGTCAAAACACAAAACCTTTCTGATCCTGGTCTATGGACTGTAATTAATTTTTCATCTAATCTAAATTATTATATCATCATGTGACAGCAAACCACAAGAGTTTGTTCTTACAAGTTAATTAATGTGAAGTCACTTAGCCAAGCAAAAGCCATTGTGAAACCAGAGTAATTTATAAATGTTAATCTTAACTTGTTGGCAGTATGAAATCGTAACTCCTGTAGAGTGGTGAAAAACTGAGTGTGTTTCTAAAACTTGAATGTTTATTTTTAAGAAGGGGCAGATCATAGTAATGATGCAGAAGTGTACCACCTGCCTTTTAGAGACAGAATGGCCTGGTATAACTCAATACAAGATCTGCTGAATTGAAACTCGGCTTTTGTGTTACAAATATGACCTTAGATAATTTTCCTGTGTTTTAGTTTTGCCAAATTAGCATGCTATTGCACCAAGTTGCACACTTAAATGAATTGTTTGTATTAGTTGGACGGATGTGTGTTTCTTTGTGTTCCTTTAAACAGAGACGCAGAGATTTTTTGGCTTTATGATTATTTCACACACATCAAGTGGGAACATTCACTGACTTCCAGAATTCAATGTTCATTGTCTTTGATTTGTTAAAAAGTAACTTCTTGTCACAGACTGGCTTTCCAGATCAGTTCCTCTCCATTATCACCAGCTCAGAGAGTGATGTGTCCTGTTCAGATGCACAAGTGTAGGGCATCCAAGAATTATGCCTAATATTTGTTCAGCAAATGAAAAGCCAGTATTCCTCTGGTAAATGCATTCTTATTGGAATTCAGTGTTAAGCATCAGCTTCACAAAACTGACAGGTAATTTACATGAGACTGGACAGACATGCTCTCAAGAGTTCAGAATAGGAACTAAAAGCAATGGAGACAAAATCTTATCTGCAGAAAGCTACCAAATGGGTTTCTATATACTGCCACTGCAGAGAAATGCAACACTATGGTACTGGACTTGTTTTTTTTTCTTTCTTCTCGAGTCACTTTTTTGATAAAAGCAATGCCAGTTGTGCCAAATTTGTGATGGTATGTGATGTAACAAATCAGAAGGAGACAGGCTGAGCAAGCCAAAACCACCATACTCATTTTAATTAAGATGCTTTACAGCTAATTTACCCAGAGCCTTTCCAGTTGAAAGCCTGGTTACTAACACAGGAATTGTTCCTTCTGGTTGCAGGGGCTGTGAAATGGGGCCGAAGTGGCACCTGTTTTGATTTTCCACGGGTGCATACCAGCTTTCACCCGGCATTTAAAGACATGATAATGTCCTGTTCTGCCTTTAATCAACAAAAGGAGTTTAGCTCTGGCTGTGTTTCCAAGACTTCATAAGAAACCAAAGGAAACAGCTTCGGAATATGGGGGCTGAACTTTGCATTTGTTGAGAGGAGTTTTTTTTGAGGTTTTGTTTTGTTTTTTTCTCACCTTGTACTTGTCCTGTAGCATTCTGCCCTGAACTTGTGTGATTTTGTGTGGACCTGGGAGTGGATGGGGTGTTACATTCAGCCAGTGCAGTGAGCTGACAGCAGAGCTTTTCAATTGCTTCGTCTGGCCATCTGTTTGGTTTTGAGGGAAGGAACAGGAAGATTTCTTACACTACAGATATATTAAGAAAAGTCAGAAAATTGGACGTATGAAGCTTTATATTTTCCATTTATAATACAGTAGTTTGATTGCAGTGTATAAATCACTGAGAACACTAAAATGAAGTTCTGGCACTCCCACTGCTTCAAGTAGCATTGTTATTTATAGATATTACATGAAGGCTGATGTTATGTTTAAGTGAGCGTTAAACAGTTCAGGCTGTTGTATTGTTGCTACGCACCAGAGAACCTCTGTCAAAGTGACTTTGGCACCACTGTGTATCCGCCTTTCTCCCTTTGTCTTCCAAACCTTTCAGCAGTGTTTGCAGTTATCCATGTGCTCAGCGATGGAACAACCTATTGTTAGACTAACAAGGGCAAAGTCACACTGGGATTTTTAAAAAAGGAAAAAAAAAAGGCAGTTCTTTATCCTGCCTAAAAGATGTTAAATATTAAACTAGCCATACCAAGGAGTTTAGTGAAAGCAAACACACTGTGAGTTTGCTAAACTTAAACCTAATAAAGTAGAAAGTTAATAGTCAGGTACAGAGTGTTTTTGATTTTAGAAAAAAACAAAACAGCAATGACAATACATCAATGTAAATCAACAGTGCTTTAGAATGTTTAATTAAAAAGAGTTGAAGGTGAAGTGAAGCCTACAAAACTCAGAAATTTGTAGACAATACAGACATCTTGTCATGACTTGCAGAACCCAAACCTCTCTGGTACTCAGGTCAGAATAGCTCCTGCTGGAGTGTATAATTATTATAAATTATTTATTTTATTTATTAATTGTATTTATTTATTTTAGTTTTAAATCCTCAGACCACCCACAAAAGTTGTTTAGCTTTGTCCCATTTCAAGCAGAGCTGGCAACAGGAAAATATGGGCTGAGATTGTGTCATCAGGAGGCCAATTTCCCTTCCCATTACTAATCAGTCACCACTTGCAATTAAAAATGTGCATGCACCTTGACACTTCTTGGATACTGGGGCATCTATCTCCCCAGTACTCCTTGAGAACAAAGCTGCTGATTGTATGTGTAAAATATAAAAAGCCAAATATAAAACACAAACTATAGGAGAGCTCAGACTGGTTGCCAAGACTTGAGAGGTTTTCACTGAAATTGGGTGTAAAGATTTGTACCTAGTTTGGCATTCCTCATGTGCCCTTGTAAAATCTTCTCATTGCAAGAAAAAAAAACCACCTGCATCTGTTTTCTGGGCTTGATGTTTTTAAATCAAATGGCTGTGTTTCAATCTGAAAGATTTCCAAGGGAATAGAGAAGAGAAAGGAAGGGAAGAGAATACATGAACTCAGAGTATCCCCTTCCTCTCTGCAGTAAAATAATCTTGTCCACAGGAGTGTTAAACTTACTGTTAAAGTAGAAGGATATATGGGAAATATCAGTGTTCTATCTAAACAAGAAAACAGGCCTGATATTTGAAATTCTCTACCTACTAGAGGAGGAATATTTTGGGAAAAGTACTGACAATTCATACAGATTTAAGTGGGAATTAATAGTGGATTTTTTAAAAAATGAAAGGCAAACCAAATAAACAAAAATGTCACCACCAACAAAAAAATGGTCTGTGGGTTGCTGTGGAAGTAATGAACCTTTGGTGAAATTACTGAAGTGTTAAAGGTATGTTTGTGACCTGTGAAAAGACAGAAGTGGCCAATAAAAGCTATCCTCCGGATGGTAATCAGAAGGAAATGAGGAAAATAAAAGGCTGAGGCAAATCAAGCAGTGAGGAAGGGAGAATGATCTATGGTGAATAAAAAAGAAATAAATCTAGAGTGCTGTAGAAGGTTTACAAAGAAGCCAGTATATCAAATAAGGTGTTTGATATAGATATTAGAGTACTTTACTGGTGTATTTTCTTTAATAAGAGTATGGCTCTGAAGGCAAAGGAAGCAGACTGACTCCTTTTAGAATAAAAATCTGAACTGAAAGAATCTCGAGTGCACTTTGGAGCAGGAATAGAGGGGAATGAGACTGTGCTAGACCAACAAGGTCTTAATGTGATTACTAGCAAAGAGAGAGAGAGAGAATCCTTGTGAGAATGCTGTGGGCACAAATTGGGAGCCTGGGCAGGAAGCTTTCTCAACACTAAATGCCCAGCTTAGATTTGCTCAGGTCACAGCTCTTGCTTGACACATTATTAATTTGTGTGGTTTCTATTATGTTTTGCTTAAAATAGAGTTTTTGTTCTAACATGATGGACTATCTCCTCTCACTTTTTAGTGCTTTAAATAACTTGGAAATGACTGATCTGACAGCTTTGTAGAGAAGGTTTAAATAGACAAATTCTCCTCCTGGCCTGTAGTAACTTTGAAGTTAGGGTAGTGTTCGGAAAAGCATCATTCATAAAAACAGCAGTAATGAAAGCTGTAATGAGACCAAAGAAAAGGGAGCAATTGTGATGTTTGTCCTTTCTTTTTTTTCCCTGCCCTTAAGCAAGCAGAAAGACTTTTTTTAACTACCCAGTGCAAACTAGACAGCTGATGTGTCTGAATGGGCTTTGGGATTCAGTAGATAACCCAAACAGAAATTAGCTACACACTAGAAGCTATGCTGCAATTTGATTTATGGCAAAAGCAGTCTTCAAACAGATTTGGGTTTAGTGTGTATTCCTGTCTTCTCATGAAATTGGATCTGAAAATTGAAAAACCATGTGTGATGACAGAGGAGGAAAGTGCTATTAATCAACACCACTTTTGTTCATGTCTTCAAAGCTGTTCTGCCACCTTTTTCATTTTTATCTCTTACTAGGTTTTCAGCTTAGCAGGCATTTGTAATCAAAAGTGAGCTACAGTAGCAGAGTAACTTGTTCAAGATCAAGTGCCTCTATTCCTAAATTCTTTCCACTCAGGAATGTGGAATGTTTCAAGATAACATAAAAATAACAAAGATGTTATTTTTTCAAGATACTGTAAATTCATTAATTATACATGAAATACAGACTTGTTTTAAAAAAGTGAAAAGAAGTAAAACTTAAAAAAGCAACCCTTATAAATTGTTATACTTTTTGCTACATAAGGTTCTAAAAAGGATACAAAATATATCAGTCTTGAAATTACATGATTTGAGAAATTTTGGTAAACCAACCACTTAAACAACAACAACAACAAAAAAAGATATGAGTATATTTCTTCTTCATACACAGAGTAACCAAAAGTAGGTATTGAGCCCATATCAGTAGGTTAATACCTAGTCTAATTATAGTACAAAAGCTTTGGTGTTAAGCAGGATTTCTCCTCCAGATGTGTTGTCTTAGCCTACATGTGAGTAGAGGAAAGGATTGCTAAAATTCAAGGTAGTGTTTTGATTAAACTGTGTAGTGCTTGGCTATAGTCTGTAAATAGCACAATATTGGCATTTATGTTGGATTTTTCTGTGGATTTAGTGTTGCTTAAATCTGTCTTCTCTGTGAATTAGTGTGGCACTTCTCTTTCAGCAGGGAATGAAGTGTTTTGCCTGAAAAGGGCTTGCAACATTTCTGTAGGACAGAGACTGATCAGCATTATGTTAATGGAGATGAACAGAAAAAAAATATCATGTTTTTCCTGGAAGATACAAAAAACAAGAGAGGTCAAATAGCACAAAGATTAACAAATCCACAAACAAGTTTCTTTGCAAAGCTACATAGCAGTGCCTTGACCCTGGTGTTGGAGAGCTGCATCTCTGCAGCAGAGGCATCATCGTGCACTTTGTGATGTCTCGGTCATTACTTGGTTGTTTGCCTCTGAGTTTCCACTTGGGTCTTAATTTCACTCTTTGATTTACAAGGTTTAGCAAGGCTGTACTAGAGCCAGGGCACCAAGTAAACACTCCAGGTTTCTTTTGCCTGTGGTTGCAAACAAAAGGCTATGGAAATGTGGGCATTTTTTATAATGTACTTGAAAAAGAAAGATACCTCCTCTTGAAAGGAATAACACATCCCATAAGCCCATGTTGTTGTAGCTTGTATGTTAGCAAGGTACATATATCAGTAGAGGGAAAAGAAAAGCAGAGGAAAAGAGTTTGTTTCTTCACTACCCTTAAAACAGTATCATTTGTGCCTTTTGTTTTTGTAAATGCATTTTTCAAACTCCATAAAAGCTTGTCTGTTCTCCAGCTCTAAAACCCTGAGTACACATGGAAGTGTGTAGCGTATACATTTCTGAAAATGTCAGGGTTTTATTTGTGTCATACTTTTATAAGGAGGATGTGAACATGACCTTTGGAGTGCTTCAGATTGGCAGAACCCACTGATCTAGGCCAGTGTTTAATTTCAATGTAGAAACAAATTCTGCTTGTTTTAAATTCCTACGCATGTATTGAATGTATGTTCTTGTTCAACCTGTTAGTAATGATGTATGATCAATTGCACTCACTGTGAAATTTTTTGTGTAGGTATGTCATTTTCTCCTGCCTCTGTTCATACACTGATGTTCTTGGCTTCAGCTTTTGTATCTAAAACAAAATAATGCCTTCACAGGTTGTATATTCTTTTACCTAACTTCTTCAACATGTTAAAATTTGTCCACTACCTCTCCAAGTTAGCCAAAACCATTCTGTGTTATTTCACAGACATTTCATAAAGGAGGTAGGATTTTCTTGGTAACTTGTTGGGGAGAAGGGGAAAATGAGTGCTTTTTAGTATGTTCCTTCCAGGAGGCAGGTATACACTGGACAATGATGTTAGGCAAATGCTATTGGTCGTTTGTATTTCAAGTTAATTTACTTGGTACTGAAAAATTGTCCTCTAAATGCTTTTGGCATTCTTTCCCCAGCTCCTGTCAGTGGATGGACATCAAACAGTATTAAATCACCTGGAACAACTGCCCCGAGTGAAAAACCTGCAACGACACCCCAGCTAAATGAGCAAGACACGTTGGTTCAGCGAGCGGAGCATATTCCAGCGGGGAAGCGCACTCCCATGTGTGCACACTGCAACCAGGTCATTAGGTGTGTATCTGCTTGCTGGGGCCACTCTTTGGGATGTGCAGAATTGGCTCTATGGCCAGGCCCAGGGTGGTGATGAATGGAGCAAAATCCAGTTGGCAACTGGTCACCAGGGTTGGTCCCCAGACTCGTTATTGGAGCATGTCCTGCTTAATATCTATATCAATGATCCAGACTGGGATCAAGGGCTCACTTAGTCACACTTAGCAGGTGACTAAATTGAGCTGGAGTGTTGGGGAAGGCCCTGCAGAGGGATCTGGGCAGGCTGGATCAATGGGCTGAGGTCAGTTTTATGAGGTTCAAAAAGAGAAAGTCTTGTGTCTTCCACTTGAGTCACGAACAACCCCAGGCATCACTGCAGGCTGGGGCAGAGTGGCTGCCTGGCAGAAAAGGACCTGGGGCTGCTGGTTAACAGCAGCTGAACATGAGCCATCAGTATGCCCAGATGGCCAAGAAGGCCAGTGGCATCCTGGCCTGTATCAGCAACCAGCAGGACTCGGGCACTAGTTGTCCCCCTGTGCTCAGCACTGGACGCCACGCCTCAAGTGCTGGGGAAGGGTCTGGAGGACAAATCCTATGAGGAGCAGCTGAGGGAGCTGGGGGTGTTCAGGCTAGAGAAAAGGAGGCTCAGGGGGCACCTTTACCCCTCTCTACAACTGCCTGAAAGGAGGTTGCAGTGACATGGAGGTTGGTTCAAGGGCATCAGCAGGTTTGTAGTGAAGTCAGCAGTCAATAGTACTTTCATCATTCTTTTATCATCTGGAAATAATATTCCTCAAGTGATAGGACATAGCCATGAGGTGTGATGGGGGAGGTTTAGATTGGATATTAGGAAAAATTTTTTCAGCAATAAGGTTGTCCAGCACTTGAACAGGCGCCCAGGGGAAGTCTTGGAGTCACCATCCTGGAGGTATTTAAAAGACGTGTAGATGTGGAACTTACAAACATGATTTAGTGGTGGACTTAGCAGTGCTGAGTGAGCAGTTGGGCTTTATGATCTTATAGGTCTTTTCCAACCTAAAAAATTTCTATGATTCTGTTCATCCTGCAGCTTCTCTCACAGCAGGGCTTTGTTTTGCTTCCGTGGGTTTTGATTCTTTTGTCACAAGTGGTTTAGGGCTTCATTTCAGTAATGCGGAACACTGTTTTCATGTGTGGTTTATCTAACAAAACCAAGAATGAAACTACTTTGGAGGAAAAATACTGTGAACTGCTAACAATCACAGTCTTACAGTCCGTTTTACAGATAACCAGAAAGCTGAGTGGAATGCAGTAAATGTAAGACCAAAGAAAAGCAAGTTAATTTTCACGTATATACCCATTCCAATAGAACTGGGACTATTAGCTAGTTGGAAACCAATCAGAGACCATAACCTTAGAAAGACTAATGTTGATTTCTAAAGTGTAGTTTCAAACTGAGGAGAAGAAAAATAGCATCCATAGAAGAAAAGCAAGAGATGTTTTAACAATTACTAGAACTGGATTGATAATAATTTCCTACACTGCTGGATTTCAAGCTCTTTGATGGTCTCTCTGGCCTTTGGACATTACGGTAGCTATTGTCCATGACTTGTATGACATGGGTAGAAAACATTAAGCAAAACAAACACAAGTTTGCCAATAGAGATTAAATTAAATAAGTTCTGCTGATACCAAAAGATATCCTACCATTAGCCAGAATTTTGTATGGAGGAAGAATTGAATCTGGTTGCATTGTTGAGTCAGTGGTTTCTGACAATTAGTCATGATTGTCTCATTCAGGGAATTGTAACTGCTTTTATTGCCAGTGTGTAAATCATCCTCATTTTCATCCACCATTTTATTTCTTCCCTAAAATATAAATCTCTTAGGATTATTGAAAGAAATACATTCTTCAAAAGTGTTTTATTCTTGCTTATTCAGTCATTTGTATTGTTGAACTACAAGGGGAAAGTAATGTTTTTTTAATAGTATTTTTTTATTTATCTATATCCCATGTTTTCAGTAGACAGAATAGGAGAGCCTGCATTATGTTTCACCATGATTAAAGAAAGAGACTTTTTTGATTAGAAAGTTCTGAAAAATGAGAAATTCCGTAAGCTGTATAATTTTCATTCATTGTAATAGAAAATCAGCCTTTCCACCATGGGTTTTTGTAGCCTCTTGAGCCCTGGCTTGGATTCAGAACCAGACAATGTAAATCACTTGATCTTTAGGGATTAACTGAGTCCAGCTTGTTTGCTTCCATGAGATTTCTGTTCTGGTAGTTCACTACCAGTTCAGTTAGCACTGGGTTAATTTTAGAAGACTCTTTATTAATGGATCTGTGATGTTTTGGAAAAGTTATTCTTTTTCCACTGGATATGTCAAGGAAATAAGAATATATGAATCCAACCCCCTTGAAGCAATAGAAAATGCATATAGACCTTCCCAACACAGGTGCACCTATGCATCTTAATCCAGTTTTTTTTTTCTTCATTGCAAAATCAAAGATTAATATCAGAAAAGGAGTACTTATTTTTGGGATGAGATTAATGTGATTCCTTGAACAGTTTGGCCTATATAATAATTCTCTCTGTCTTTAAAACTCTGTTCTTTTAGTTCTCTGGGATTTGGATTTGTGTCTAGTAAATAACATGCGAGAAACCATTCACTTCCTTTTTTGTACTGTTATTTTAGTTTTAAACCAAACACAAGATGAACTATATGCTGCATCTTTCATACAAAAGACTTAATTTCTTTTTACAGCAGTTGTGGTTTATCAGGGTGTGCTGGTGCTCAGTGCTGTGGGGTCTTAGTCCTCAGAGCATTTCCCCTCTCCTCTTGGTCCTTAAATCACTTCCTGCTACTCCTCACTTGCCCAGTCTGATCAAAATTGAAAAAGAGATGAGCTGCTGCCCTCTAGACAGGGCAGTGTATTGGTCCATGGAGCAACATTTACTACTTAGTGGATATGTGAGGACAAACTGCAGAGCCCCACTTGACTGTATTTAAGCCACTGTCACCTCTTGTAAGTGACACCTTTTCATTAATAGTAATTGGTACCCACATCTGACTTCTTTGTAATTTGCTGGTGGTGTTTAAATCCTTATATTTCTTCATATGTTAAATGCCTGCTCAATTATTAAAAGCAAGTGTTCGGAGATGAGTTGATGTACGTTAATCAATGCCAAATATGCCTCATGTTCACGGCAAACAGTGGATTTGGAAGACTGCAATGGCATTTTGAGTTCAAGTTTTAGCATAATTACACTTCATGCCCTCAGTGGTAGCTTTACCTATGAAAAGGTAGGAGGAGGATCAAATGGCATTGCATTGTACATCTGTTTTGAAGCCAAAATGCATTCTGGAGGTTACTTTACACTCAGGCATAGAATAACATGGCTGGATGAGCCAAAACCTTTCTTAGAGACACCTTATAACTTTTTAATATATCTTCAATTATTCACACAGTGATTGTCTGAAGGTTCCAGTTTTTTCCAAAGCTTCATTAAGTAAGCTTTTCTTTCCATGTCTAAAAGAATCAAAGCTGGAGGAAAACTAAGTTTCTCTTGATCTACTTGCTGTGACGGTCTGGCAGACTTCTGGCATTTCCTGATGAAGACTTCTGGTTCCCAGACAGCCTTACCAAGTTCTGCAGTGCAGAGTTGGCTCTTCCTTTGAAGTCCAAATATGTTTTCTCTGGATCACCATTGAGAACATACTCTTTAGCATGTCTGCTGTGAATGATGATTTGGCTTTGTCACCTTTTCATAAAGCTTAATTGTTTTTAAAGCCAGAAGGGAAAAATGGTGCTTCCCTTCAGCACTCCTATACACAAATTGTATACTGTGGCATTTTCAGGGGAGGAGAAGAAACTTCCAAGAATGTAGAATTACTGTATGATTAACTGTGGAGCGATTGACCTTCCTAGCAGATGTGGAAATCCTTTTTGATCTCTCTACCACCAAATTTCAGTTCTGGCTTGCTATCATGATGCAAGCCATCTGAGAAACTAAATTCCTGGCGTACTAATATAATACAGCATGATCGTACCGATGAAGTTATACTCAGTTACGAGAGTTAAGTCATTGAAATTGCACTTACATTTCCTGTATGTTGCTCACTTCTCCTTTCAGTTTGCCCCAATATCATTGCTACACACAGAAACCAGATGTTTGAGGTGACCACTAAGATCATGTACTTGGTGATCCTTTGGAGCATTAAATTCTGCAAATACTCTCATAAATCAATCAGGATCTCAAAAAAATAAATAAATGACTAGTTCATTTCCATCTCCGAGTTCCATTCTGGTCTAGGTGGTGATGCCAGAAATTTGTTCAGAAATGCTCAGCATGTCAAAGTAGCCTGGGGTAGAGGCTGGACATTCATAGCCAGCTGTTGCCAGTTGGGTCATCCCATATCTCATTTGGACAGTAGGAACATGGGTTTTTAGCACTACTTTTATAAATATGTTCTAGTTGACAGAGGCATGTGGGATTGTTATTGGTTTTGTTTTGGGGATGAAATGAAGGGTGAAGGCATCTACAGCCATCTTCCTAGCATTGCATCCCCCTATTTCTGTCACATTGCGTGAGTGTGGGCATCCTGCCCCCTTACTCAAATTGGGACTTTAAAGTCCTTTTCAAATTAATAGAGGAAATAAATACCTTTCATTACTGGAAGCTATCATTTTGATGGCAAAATTATGCAGAGACCGGGAACGCCTCCAAGTTCTGAATATCATGTTTTAGTGTATTTTACATGGCAGGTTTTTGGTTGTTTTTTTCCTTCCATGTGCTTTGGGGCAGCTTTTAAGTTGCAGGTATCATTAAGCCACAGTATCAGCTTGACATGTTTAAACTGCGGCCTGATTGAAAGTAAAATTGTATTTAGACAGTGTTCTTCTGGACATGTGTGCACAGGGAGCCAGTGCACTAATGGAACACCTCGTAGACATTGTGCAGGGCACAGCCCCAGCTGTCTGGGGGCTTTGGGAGAGGAACTCCATAGGTGCACTCCCCGTCCGTCTGCGTTCCTGCGCACTGTCCTGAATGGCTGACCTCAGCATGCCAGCAGGGCTGTAAACTCTGGAGAGCTAAATGCAGCAGATGTAAAAATTCCTTCTCCTCCTGTTGCTAGCATGCCTGCTTCCCATTGCAGAGCTGAGCCTGTCATTTCAGTGCAGATGGCCAGAAACTCAATCCTACCTGGAGCCGGGAGAGCGTCTTTAGTGTCAACCCCGTGTTAATGAATCTGTTAAATTAGCCTGTGCTGACACGGCGCTGTAAGGGCACTTTGTTGTACATAAGGGCTTGTATTGTTTGATCAGTACATAACTGAGAGGGCATTGATGTAAAAAGGTGCTTGTAGAGCAGTGGGAGGGTATCGAGTTAGGTCAGTGTTTGCACTGCTCAGGCATCCACTGGGAGCAGGGCTGGAGAGCCGCTCTCAGCCCCAACTCCCTCCTTAAAGAACTACAAGCTTCTCTTCAGGAACTCTTTTTCACTGCATTCCCTCCAATAAACAGGGGTGAATAGAAGAAACTGGCCTGGGTTAAATATGTTCATCATTTTATGAGGTCTTTGGGTTATCCTAAATCTGTTTGAGTCCTTTGTCTTTGACTTCTTACCCTGCTGAAAATACATAGTGTCACCAGAGAAAATGTAGAAGAGAAATAAGTCTTTACATTTTATCCTTGATGAAGTTGCTCTCTCTCCTCAGCCCACTTATATTTCCATTTTAGAGTAAACATAATCAAATGTCACGGTGGATTTTGGGGGGTGGGGGAGTTGTTTGGTGTTTTTTCTTGTTTCTTTGCATTTTTTTTCTCCATTGTTGCTGCTTTGTTAATATAAAAATCTTACACAAAAAGTGTTCTTGTAGATTACTTGATTTCCAAAATAATGTTCAGCAACAGGTGGTCATACTAGTACCTTTCAGGTTTTTTTTCAGTGCAGTATTAGATCAGAAAAAAAAATAAAAAATGAAGCATTACTTCAAAGAATTACATCTTTATAGGTGATGGAAAACCAGGAAATTTGGTGAGGGAGATGAATTTGAACCACAAAGTTCATCTGAAACCTAAATTCTGGAAGGTTGAGTGTTGGTGGGACCTTGGAGGCACTTTTTGAATGAAAAAATGCTTACTAAAGAGATTAACATGCTGAATATACTTTCAAATTAATATAGAGACAATAATATATACCTAGGATTCATGAGTTACAAACTGAGAATTTTTTATTGACCGAAAAATGGATAAATTTATTTTCTATTAGCTGTATTGCATTTACCAGACAAATGCTATTAAAAGTATAGCTATTTTGCATTTGCAAATGATAGGAAGGAAGCTGTGTGTTTGGGAAAAAATGGACCTATTTTAATACAAAAATATCCTCCTATAACTAGCATAGATTATCTTGTAAGAAACTTTTTGGATAGGAACAGTTGATGGAATTTTTGTTTCAGAAGAAACTGATATTATCTGCTCCTAGTGGGGTCAAGTCTATTTGTATTTTTAGTCTCAATATGAATGCAGACTATAGGAGAGTTGATCATATCACTGAGTCAAATATCTCTTTGCAAGAGATGGAATTGGGAACATGGGAAACATCCTTCTTCACTTCCCTAGCAGACACTTCAGCACTGTATTTAATGTAGTTCTAAATAAAATTTCTGAAATGCAGTCAAGTGAAAAGAATTAGTGTTTATTGTGGGTGGGCATTTCTAGGAGAGAGTTCAATGGTGATGAATACAGTCAACACTTGGAGCTTTCTTAGAGCCTGTAGGAGGAAAGAGGGATGGAGCAGTGTATGTGTGTGAGGAGTGTAGTAATGGCACAAAACTATTGCAGAGAAGTCTGTTAACAGATTTTGTAGGTGCCAGCCCAGGTGCATTTGCTGATAATATCTTTTCTTTCTAATCAGAGGACCCTTCTTGGTGGCTTTGGGAAAGTCATGGCATCCAGAGGAGTTTAATTGTGCCCACTGCAAAACCTCCATGGCATACATTGGATTTGTGGAAGAGAAAGGGATGCTGTACTGTGAGGTCTGCTATGAGAAGTTCTTTGCCCCTGAGTGTTCAAAGTGCCAGAGGAAGATCCTTGGGGTAGGTGACCAGCAAGTGGCCTGTTTTTTGGTGGGAGCAATGATCACAGTGTTCAGTGCTTCTCTGCAATGAAATTCCATTTTCCCTGGCCCAGCCTGCATTCTTTCAGATATACTCCTGACATACCTTTTCTGCTCTCATTACATACAAAATATGCCTTTATATGTTCTAATGTTGAACCTTTCCAATCTCTTTGAGGAAAGGTGCTGTAGTCTCCTTGGCTCTTCTAAGCTCAGCTCCTGTTTCCATGAAGGTGTAAGGTGTTCTGTAGCTGTTGCAATTACCAAATTTTCCTGAGCAAAATGCTTTTAATTGGCAGCTTTTTACAGAATGGGAAGGGGAAATGAGGGAGGGAAATAAAAAGATCCTCCTTAGGTGAGCAGAGCATTAAGAACACACTGCTTGCTAGATATGAAGTTCTGAAATATTCCCAGTGTTAATGTAGATGGAAAGATGCATTATCCTACTGGGCACTGATATGGCTCATTTGATCCTGCCAGCTGATCAGCTGCTGTTTTACTGCAGACAGCAATGTGTCTGCATTCTTGTGTAACTGGGGTCATGCAGGGCTCTGGCAGCACAATTCTCAAGTTGTATTTGGCACTATAGTATCTTCCAAAACAGCACAGAGCAGTCATAATTTTCTGTATGATGTCTTCTGATTAACCCCTTCACCAACTTCAGGAGAAGGCAGAGATGCTGCTTTTCTTATTTCAGGGGACTGTTATGGATGAGATCCTGACTGAAATTAAGAATTTGAAAAAATGAGTTGTTAAAATTTGTCCAACTCTATGTCAAACCTTCCAAAAACCCCAAAGGATTGCTCATGAAAAATAAGGAGATGTACCATAAATAAAGCACCTCATTATGTTTAACATCGCAGAACTTGTGTGCACAACCCATTTTCAAAATAGCAGCAGGAAACGAAGTATTCTTGAAATGAAACAAGTGTAGAGGCATGGCTACCACAATCTAGTCATCACATCAAAATAATGTGTTCCTAACACTTTTTCTAATCCCCACAGGAAGTAATAAATGCTTTGAAACAAACTTGGCACGTTTCCTGCTTCGTGTGTGTGGCCTGTCATAACCCCATCCGCAATAATGTCTTTCACTTAGAAGATGGTGATCCCTACTGTGAGACGGGTAAGAAGCAGCACAACTGAAGTTTAAAGTTTATTGCAGCTGTGCAGGAAAGCAGAGCTCAGTAAGTTTGGGGGGGAGAAATAATTCCAATTTCTCAAGCTGCTTGTTAGAAGTGCCCCAGCATTTCATGAAACTTGGAGATGTCAATTCAAAGCAACGACTGCTGCTGTAGACACTTTTAAGTTTGCAACAGGAGGAGTTGGTGAGGATTTCTTCATCAGCTTCAGCAGCAGCAGGCTTCTTGTCACTGGTATTACCTATTCCTGTTAAGTCCTCAGCTGGAGTATCAGTGATACATCAAAGTGTTGGTTTTAGGGTGACTTTCTGGTTGGGTTTAAAATAATCTGAAGTTTATGTAAATCTGTTTATTTACCAAGCACAAACAAATGCCAGTGGCATAATGTGTTTTTCTGTGAATAGCCTTATTTACAGCCTGAGGGGTATCGAAGAGTAAGCAGTCTTGTCCAGGTAGCTTTTTGCAGGATCAAGGATGAAAAAACTGTCAGGGGAGAAACACAGTGATACAACTACAGCATTTGAAACCCTGATAAGCAATATTATATGAACAATGTGGCCTAGAAGTTCAGAGCATTTCTGGTTTGTTTTTTAGCACTTCCATTTTAGCTAATCATAACATCTTTTATGAAGTCATAAAATAGTTTGGGTTGGAAGGGACCTTAAAGATCATCTGGTTCTAACCCCCCTGCCCTAGGGAGGGATGCCTCCCACTAGGCCGTGTTGCTCAAAGCCCCATCCAGCTGGCCTTGAACATCTCCAGGAATGGGGAATCCACAGTTGCTCTGGGATACCTGTTCCAGTACCTCACCACTCTCACAGTAAAAAAATGCCTTCCTGTTATCCAGTATAAATGTAGTCTCAGTTTGAAGCCATTCCCCTTCGTCCTGTCATTACATGTCCTCGTAAAAAATCCCTCTCCAGCCTTCCTCTAGGCCCTCCCCCAGGTACTGGAAGGTGCTGTAAGGTCTGCCTGGAGCCTTCTCATCTCCAGACTGAACAACTGCAATTCTCTCAGCCTTCCCTCAAAAGAGAGGTGCTCCATCCCTCTGAGCATCTCTGTGACCTTCTCTGGACTCACTCCAGCAGGTTCACATCCATCCTGTCTTAGGAGCCCCATGGCTGGATGCAGGACTTTCAGTGGGGTCTTAGGAGAGTAGAGGAGATGGTTTATAATCCCTCCCTTGCCTGCTGGCCACTGCTCTTGTGGTGTAGCCCAGGATCCAGTTGGCTTTCTAGGCTGTGAGTGCACATTGCCAGGCCATGTTGAGCCTCTTGTTAACCTATTATTATTAATATGAACAGTTTTTATTTAGGTTGGTTTTCTAATTTGCTTATAACTTTCCATCTACCCCTCTGAGCTAGGAAACAAATAAACAATTTGTAAAACAATTCCCACAAAATGGAAAAGATACAAAATTGTATCAAAATTATCTGTTTTCACAGATGCATGCTGGATTGGAGCTGTCAGTTGGACCCTTGTTATAGTTTTCCTTCTACTCTTAGGAACATTGCAGTTTCACTAGCTGTAGAAATGGATTGACCAGAAAGGATTGAGCATGAAATTCTAATGACCTCTTTGAAGCTAAGATTTCCTTCGGAGCTGATCCCAGAGTTGTTCACAGTGGGTGCCAGGGAGAGTGCTAGGTACTGTAAGCATGAGGGAAGTAGGCCAATTTATCCAAATTTATCCAAAATTTCTCTTGTCAGAGCTGCTTTAATGAGATGTTGGCAGATACAAAAGGACAGTAGGTTATTGCTAACTTGGTGACAAATGTAGGGTGGGTAGGGTGTTGCTCCTATTGAATTTGTGGAGCAGCAGAGGAAACGGGTATATGAGCAGCATCCTCCAGTGTGACAGTACGGTGAAATTTCATCCTGAAGCAATGTGAAGCCCCTAATCCTGGAACCATTTGATGGTTCAAAAATAGTACTGGAGGAATCAATAACTCCCCTTTGGGTGGAAAGCTCATGACAGGGTTTGTTCTGTTAAGGCTGAATTCTTGTTCCTGCCACCAAATGACCCACATGTCGTGCAGTACATTGATTTGTGCTGCTGCTACAACTCTTGTGTAAAATAAGCCTTTTTCTATACCGTGAGCGTGGGGAAAAACTGTGGCAAGATGTCAAGTATGTTACACTTCTTGCTAAGCTTATTTCTGAGATAGAAAGTTGCTGGTGCAAGTTAATGCAGACACAATCTGTGAGGTGTTATTGGCAGTGATACTTTGTAATGGCTCTGGCTCACTGACTAGATGTTAATTTGAGTTATATTAATTTTTCAAAGACTTTCAGTCCAGCTGGAGTTATGAGCCTATGACTAATTTTAAATAAATAAGTAGTAAATGTCATTGCCAACTTTCCTTCTTCCTAGTGCAAAGTAGAGTTCTAATTTTAAATCTGTATTTGAAATTGTAACAGCATCAGCTATTAGTATTGAAGGAGGATTAATCTGCAGAATGTTCTGGGTGTAGATATTGAGGCTAAAATTAAAATAAAAGTCTGGATATCTACAACTTTGAACTTTTTCTAAGTGCAGAGTTAGTAGCCTTGTTTTGAAAATGCTGTGTGCAGGAAATACTGATATTTGAATATATAAGAAATCTGCCTTGGAAGGCTTCTGTGCTATCACAATTCAAGCATGCAAAAGAAAGCTGATGCCCTTCATTCTGCCTTATCTGCTGCCCTTTCTTCAGAAGAAAAGCCAATAAACTTATCAACACAACGACATGCCAACTTACAAAAGGTTTTAACTGCTGGCACCAGGAAAATATCAGTAAGATTTTGTATGAGCACAAATGCAAAGAGCTGAAAGAGTACAGTCATGAGACCATGGCCTTCAGGGATTTTGCACATTGTTCTACCATTTGGTATTTTTATTGTCTTTCTTCTTAAGCACTTACAATTTCATTCCAGTAGCATGGATTAGTGGAGGTGATTGGTGAAGCAGTTTCTTCCACTAGCCTTCATCAAGGGCTTTGCTACTCCAGAGCACTTGTGTTCCCCATCCTGTTCAGATATCTCCTATGATGATTCATTTTCAGGGAGGTCATCACACAAAACACTGTCTTAGTGATCAAAACCAGGACTTTTCTCTTGGGCTTGACACAACTGATGATCCTCTGTGGGCTCTGCTGCAGTAAGCATTAGAGCTTCAGCAGATCCATGTAGTCTATCCGCTTCCCACCCCTTATAATTCTCCTTTGGAAACAACCTCTGGAATCTAATTTCCCTGTCAGAGACAGTGTTACTATGGTAGTAACACTCTTTTACTGGTAGATGGAGTCCAAACTTCATTATGGCTGTCACTTTGACTGCAGTTCATCTTATGAAGACATAATATTGCATGACATGTTTGCCATGGTAGTGTGCTGGTGCCAATTTCTCTCATGTTGTAGCACTAATGCTACTGCTGTCTCCGTAGGAGCGAAACATTTGCTTCCTAGAATGGGATGTTTGAAAGTTGAAATAAGTAAAAAAGGCCGGACAACTTGGGCTGGGGAATATGAATGGTTCAGTGCCATTTGTTTTAGTCCCTGCTTCATGAGATTGCTGGAGAAGCTTCTTGTTCTTCACAGTAATGAAGGGGAAGGGTTTGTTTGTTTTGGGGTTTTGTTTTGTTGTTTTTTCAATAAACCATGTAATGTATTTTAGTGATTAGAAAGGTATTCTGACTGGATCCAAATTTCTAGACTCCCAATTAGGACAGAAGCCTAATGATTACATGGTTTTGAGTAGTGCAATCTGGGGCAAAAATGTTGCCAGAATGTAGGTCAGAGTTCATTCATTATTCTGAGAAGGTCTGTAGTGTGAACAGCTGGGGGGTGCTTTCAAAGCAGAGTTGGAGAGAACGTAAGGAACATGTAGAGTTCATGTGAGTGCTCTCAAGGAGTGCATTTCCCCCACTCCAGCACACTGTTGATCTTAAGGAAATTAAACACCAGGAAGATGGAAGCATTGCCCACTTGAAAGGATGAGGAAAAGAACTGAATTAGCAAGAAATCAACATCCCAGGCTTTCGATCTAGGAGCTCTTTATTCAGTATACTCAGTCTAACAAACATCAGCAAGTCCAAACCTATTGCCAATGAAAGAGCAAAGCTCTCAAAGGGTCAGTCCTGCTTTTCTGCATATGCTTTAAAAGCTGTTTGTATCTCTTTACAGATTACTACGCCCTCTTTGGTACGATGTGCCACGGCTGTGAATTCCCCATTGAAGCTGGAGACAGGTTTCTTGAAGCCCTGGGCCACACTTGGCATGACACTTGCTTTGTATGCTCTGTAAGTAAAGCTGGTCTGCCTTTAAACAAACCTTGGCAGCAGTGCTAACCTGACCCATGTGGGAGTCAGCAGCTGTAACCTCTCTCAATCCCCTGAGCCCAAACAAAAAGTGCTTTCCCAGTTGTTTGGAAGGTGTGTTGCTATTGTAAGCCTTTGGCACGTGTGCGAGTGAAGGTGTTCTGGATTGCAGCCTTGTGTCCCAGCTTTTAACCCTTGATGTTTACTTCCTCAGAGTTAGTGTTGAAGGCAGTAAGGGACTGGGCTGAGTTTCCAAAGTAGCAAGAGTGCTTTTGACATAAGGACACTGTAGCCAAGGTACAATGTATACAAGGTATATTACATGAGCAAAAAAAAAAAAAAAAAAAAAAAAAAAAAAAAAAAAAAAAAAATCAACAAAAAGAGAAACCCCAGTCTTAATGACTGGGGTTTTTTCCTTAAATTCTGAATCTAACTCTGCTCCCAGTTAAATCCCTGTTGTCTTAGTAAAGGTTATGCTTACACCAACCACTGGTATTATATAAAAAGGATCCCTTAAAAAAAGGTAATTCTTAATCTTTGAATATATCTATGCATAAAACAGTACCATGACCAGGCATTCTGAATAGTTATGGTGCAATTCATCCATCTGAATTGGGTGTTCTTTTCTCTTTTTATCCCATTTCAGGTATGTAGTGACAGCTTGGAGGGCCAGACTTTCTTCTCCAAGAAGGACAAGCCACTGTGCAAGAAACACGCCCACTCTATCAACATCTGATACTTGGAGCTCATCTTGTGTAACAAATGTACTGAGCAGAAAGGTTAAAATGTCCAATAATTGGTTAAAATTATTTATATACAATTTTTCTAAAATGGAAGAGAGATGTGGAAACTTGAAGAAGGGATTGTACACTAATTTTTCAGAGTGTTTATCATTTACAATTTTGCTTCATAAAAAGAAAGGTATCAGGAATTGCACCCAAGACAAACAATTAGAGTGTCTTTATCTCTATGCTACGCACATTACTGTTTTTCATCATTTTATGACCACATTTATATCTGTTTCATTATGAGAAGTGAAGTATCTATAAAAGTAAATACCTGATATTAGAAGTCTCAGTCTTGCTGCTATTCAACAAATAAAAGGAGATTGGATTCAGCGATCCAGATCACATTATTTTGGTGATGTTTTTAAAGCGTGTCCAAAAGTATTGCAGCTAAACTCCATTAAAAGGAACTCAAAGATAAGATTACATAAAATATATGGCTCCAAAACTTATTTTTCTTTAACCTGATGTTCAAATACAGACAGCCTCCTACACAAGTACATGTACCTGTGCCTTTGCACTTAAATTTCCCATGGATTTGTCCCAAGGGATAGAGGTTTTTCCAAAGCATTTAAGTGGCTATGCTGGTGAAAAAGAATATTTAGAAGATGCCACTTAATAGAAAATATAAATGGGATACTTTTCTGTAACTCATGTACCTACTAGCCAAAACCCTCTGCTGCTGGGGGTATGTTTGATAGGATGAAAATGTCAGATCACATCTTAAAGGAACAGGGATTTCCACTCTTCTGTTTGCAGTTCAGGTTTTAGGTAGTTTTAAGTGCCTTGGAAAGGGGAAATTGTGCTGAATCTGCAGGTAACAGTGTTTTGTGTCCAGAATATGAGATCCTGGTGTTGAATGAGGGAAGCTGCTGAAGTGCAGCTGAGGACATTGGTTTTTTCTCAGTACATTCTTTACCACGTAGCTCATGAATATGTATACTGGTGGTGTGCCAGGTAGCATACTGAAAACTTAAACTTTCTTGCTCAGCTGTTATGATTTTTATTAGTTTAGGTTTTATGTTTCTCTTTTCTTCCAAATGTTAGGGAATGCATTGAAAAATGATATTCCACTGGTTTAAGCAGCTCAGTCCCTCTCAGAACTTGCAAGGGAGCAGAGAGACAATGCTGTCATTACGCATTTGCCATGAGCCAGGTCAGCCATTCTGTGGCTTGATACAAATTTTGCATCCACACAGAGAAGGCAGCACAAGACCAGCTCAGTCCCCCTTAGCCTCAAATTAGGGCTTAACTGGTTTAATTGGAGCAATTGCAGGCAGCCAGGGATGAATTTGCTTCAGCAGAATTGTGCAACAGAGAAGGGGGCTCTCGGGACCAGAGCAGATTCCTGAAGAAAACTGAATTTACTTGCTGTTTGATTCAACTGGGGTGTCATAATGAAAAGAATGTTAGTCTTTAGTGCTCTTTCTAGTAGACATTAAAAATAACCATTTACTGGTTTTGTTGTTGTGGGGTGGATTTTTTTTACTGATTCAACAAATGGTTTTACCCATAAAACCGTGGATAAAAAAGTCACAAAAATTTGCCACAGTTGAGTAAAGCAATTGTAACGAGGAACATCAACAAAAGAGGAGGAAAGAAAACCAAAATTGCTGTACTGAAATATGAAAAAATACTTGGCTTTTTATTAATTTGGTGAGACAGGTTCACATTGTGGGGCTGTTTAACTTTATTTCCTGAAGTTGTTTTTATTCAATATTACCACATTTCTTTCTTAACTCCCAGTGGTACAGAAGAAATTTGGTAAATTTGATGAATGTTGGTAAATGAGAAGAAATTTGGTGGTACGGTATAAAGTTGTTAAAAATGTTTACACTCTTGTAGATGTACCCTTTTGTGAGTTTGGCTGAAAATCAGAAGGGTGGAAGCAGACTGTACAAGATACAGTAACATAAAAGCCAGGTTACTTTTAAAATTAAGTGGAATGTGGAGAAATGAGACCTACAGACTGGGTTTCAGTGGAGCTTTATTGCACATGTGTGAGGGAAGAGGGAGGGAAATGCACAGAAAAAGGCGTTCTGTAATTTCTGCGATTCAAACCTTGCAGTTTTAACGTAGGATAAAAACTTCTCAGTTTGTCATTGTCCTTAAAATCCAATTAAATTTTGTTTACTCTCATAATTTTTATTGGAATTTTATTTTTTAATCCATATGCTCTAGGGTTTGAAATTTTGCAGTTGTTAATGAATTTGAGGACAAAAGCCTGAAAGGCTCCAATAGAACTGCTTCATTTAGCTGCTTTGCCTTTTAATTTCAGCTTTTATCTATTTGTTTAAAATTTTAAAGGAAGTGTATAGTCACTGATAGATAATGAATATTTAATGGCTTTACCAAATTATATAAATCAATTAAAAGGAACATAATTTTCATCATTATTTTAATAAGTGAGATTTTAGTAGAGCACTTTATAATAATGCCATATATCTCACTGAATATTTATTACCTTTTTTGTTGTTGTTGTTTAGAACTATTTCATCCTGGTATTCTTTTGTTTTATTTGTAAGCCTGCTTTTACCTCTAGAGTCTTTTGGGGTCTGAGTGTATGTGTTTAAATATACTTGTTTCTACATGCACACGTATGCATGTGCATTGAGAGATATAAGGATATATGTGTATTTGAATGCAGACTTAACATAGCAAAAAATCATTTGGGGATTTCATGAGATTCCCAACTGTTTTTCACACAACACACATATAGCATTCATGTTATAAGGGAATGTTACAGAGTCAAGACAGATATATTAGTAACCTAACTACTGTAAATCTTTGCATGCATTTTCAATCAGTCATTGTTTTTCTTCCAAAGCTGCCTGTGGGAGAATTTGGCTTAACTTTGTTTGAAGGTGAAATGTCTTTATAAGTGAATAATTGATCCATGATGACAGTTTCAGTATGTTGTAATGAAATAATTCAGGATTACATATAAATATAAATGCTTAATATAACAATGCCATAAACTTAAAAGCAGGAGTTGAGTTGTGGTTCAGTGTGTGTTGGTCTGTTAATTGTGTACCTATTTCTTCAGAGCTACTTGCATCATCTAGCCATGTCAGCTGCTTTGCAAACATTGTTTTGTGCTAAACTACCAGCTGTTAAATCCTGGTGATTTCTTTGCTTGTGTTTAATAACCTTTGGCATTAAATTTTGGCTGTTCACATTTGCAAATTTAATTATAATTGAAAAACATAACGAGCAAATAAACCCTACTCAAAACCTAAAATTCTCTGTCTTCAGTTATTTGGTGCTTGTTGGATATTTTCTTTTCCCCTGAATCCTAGCCAGTAAAGGTAAGCCATGATTGTACACATGAATAGGTAGCATTTGAGCTGCTCATTCTTTTTAGCTTTGTTTTACAGAGAAGGACCAGGGAGTCCTGGTTGACACCAAGGTGACCATGAGCCAGTGATAACTTCGCTGAGACAAGGAAGACCACCAGCCTCCTGGGGTCCATTAGGCAGAGCATTGCCAGCAGATGGGAGAAGTTATCCTCCTCTGCTCGGCCTTGGTGAGGCCTGTCTGCAGAGCTGAGTCCAGTGCTGGTCCCACCAGTACCAGAGACATGGCTGTACTGGAGTCAAGAGCCAGGAAGATGGTGAAGGGCATGGAGATTTGTCATAAAAGGAGAGGCTGAGAGAGCTGGGGCTGCTCAGCCTGGAATAGAGGGGTCTCAGGGGAGATCTCATCAATGTGTGCAAACACCTGGATAGGAGAGTCAAGAAAACACAGCCAGGCTTGGTGTATAGTGAGAGGACAACTGTGAGGATGGCAAACATTGGCATGGGTTGCCCAGAGAGGTTGTGGAGTCTCTCTACTTGGAGATACACAAAACCCAACTGGATACAGTCCTTGGACTAGTAAAGGCCCCTTCCAGCCTCGGAGAATCTCTGATTCTTCATCTTTCCTCGAAATGGATGGAAAGGTATAAATACGCTGTTGAACGCTGTGTTGAACATTACATTGGCCAATTATTGTTTATTTGCTGTCCTTACTTCATTCTAGAGTATGTCTAGAATACTTTGCACTGTTTGTCTGAAGGTTTTAACACTTTTTCCTAAGTTGACACTGTCCAAGGAAATGCTGCCTGCTCTAGCAAGCATTGTCTGATACCGTACTTAGCGTTGGCATGCAGCAGTCTCTGTTTTCACTGTGGAACACTTGACTGTCTGCTCTAACACAGCCAACTCCTTCAGGATAATACCACTCTGGTAAGAGTCCCCTTAGCTGAACATCTCTTAAACAGGCAAATGCACTGTTGTTTTTTACCTTTATTTACACAGGCAAAGGAAAACGCTGCACACAGCTCTATAAAATTTAGAGGCAACTTTACAGAAAACTTGCCTCCCCTTCAGTGTTTAGGCTATGAGTGAGACAAATGCAAGTCTATTTGCAAACAGTACATTAAGCTCCAGAAGCCAAATTTTTAAAGGCATGAAGTCTGCATTTGACATTTTAATGGCAAAGGTTTGGTTTCTATCAATCACAACGTCATGTAACATTAAAATGCACCGACCAAAAAAAAAAGAGATCTGTCATTCATTCATTAAGATGCTGTAATCCAGTGTAAGATTTATAGGCTTAAAACTCAATGGTGTGTTTTCACAATAAATCCACTTTCACTGCTCAGCACAGAACAAATCTCTCTGTCACTCAAAATATTTGCTGGTCAAAATGCCCTATATGAGATCTTCAAAGGGTTTCTCACAAAATTGCATATAAATCCTTTTACCAGCAAAGGCTTAATTTAGGTTCAAGTTTTACTTTCTTGGGACATTGGTTAATATCTTGTGCTCAGACAAGATCTTGGTTATATCAGAAACACATAGGCCTAATTTATTATTAGCAGTCTGGTGTTAATTAGGGGGAATTACCAGAAATAGTTTGCTTGATGGAAATTTATTATGGTATCACACTTTACTGAGGGCGGAATAGGAGTCACTGAAAGAGTGCAGCTCCTTCTCATAACCAGCTAATTAATAAGGTGCCAAAATTCCTCTGAGAAGGGTTTGGTCCTAACTATGGGAACCTCACAGAGCAAATGGTTCCTATGCAGTATTTAAAATTTAAAAGAGGAAAAGAGAGACGAGAAAAAGCTGCCCAGCAGAAGTCTCAAAAGTGGTATGGCTTTTTCTTGAATTTATGAAAGAAAATATTTAGCTGTGTTTCCAAGCTCATTAAAGAATGGCTTTTTTCAGAAAAAAACAACAGCTAATTTATAATCTCATTTGGTATGCTTTAACTTGGATTTCAGTTTTAGTTGTGCATACTGCACACTACAGCTTGTAATTTTATGAATTGGGCTTATAATGAGCTTTTATATTACTCTTTATTGCTCTGCTTAATGGTCTTTTTCATTATCATTTGCCAGGAAAGTTGAGGCTGGCTTAGAGAGGAAACTGAAAAATAGAACAAATCTCTGATAAGCCCCAATCTATTTTATGTATGGCAGTTTGGGCATAGAAAACCACTGTGTCGTTAGAGATCTCGTGAAAGTTGTGTGAGAAAGGCAGGTTAGAATAAGATGGAGTAAAACCAGAAACATCTCTAAAGAAATTTAAAGTCACCACACTAAAATTTATGCATGGCTGATTTTATAAAATATACTCAAGATGTTAGGGTATGCAATTGTAGTAAAGCACTTTTGTATTTGCACTGGAAATACAGAAGTATTTTTGTATTATATATTGAAAAATATCCAGCATTTTGGATATGCTTTACAAGCTTTCTCCTGTACTGTGAGACTTAGGATTGTGTCATTGTGCTCTGAGTAATATTCTCACTTTCCACAGATCAGAGTTGTTTCCTTTTCAATTCTCCTGCCTTTGCTTTGCTTTTTCTTACTGCTGGGCAGTGCCATTGTTTGTTTTAAAATACTTCATTACGAGATAATCCTGTCAGGTGTGTCCCTTGTTTCTCTTTGTGATGCATCAATGAAATGTCAAATGTTCCTTTGGTAAATATAAACTTGCACTAAATTTTGGCATGCTTTTCGAAGTGTCAAGTTTTCCCACCCAGAAGTTTCCGCTGGAAAAATAACTCAAGATACTAGACCAGAATGGTAATTATATCCCACATAAAGTCTTTATTTCCCTTGAAATGCATCAAGCAAAAGGGAAACACATGAAACCCAGTATAAGGCCAAAATCGTGGATAAGTTAAACAGATAAAATCTCACTGATTTCAGCTTATTCCTCTACAAATTAAAAATTATTGGTATTAAAGCTACTTTAATTTAAGCTTGCATTTGTCCAAGTGAGCAAGCTCAGAATTAAGGATTTGGTCTTTGTATTTATCAGGATTTCCTTTTATCAAGGATCCAGTCTTGGACTTAGACTTGGCTTTGAACAACCACAGTGAAGTTAATTTACCACGTGACTTGTTTTTCACACTTGCTACCCACTGACAATCAGTAGAGGATTACTGGGAAATACAGATGAGTGTTACCTGGAGAAGAAAATAGACTGGACTTTCTCTGAAATAAATCAGTGTGAATAAGTGGAAATTAAATGATCTTACAATAAGGCTGCAAATTTGTCTTTAAATCTTGCATGTTATTTTTTGATGCTTCTTTTTCATTTTTTCCAAGTCTGTGGTGGCAGTTTCTGGGTGTGCTCTGATGAAGTCTATGATATGCTACCCCACAAAAAAAAAGTGTTTTACAAGGTCACAGAGCTTTGGCATAAGTTAACTTGTACCATATTCATCTTAAAGACAGTTGCATGGCTGTGAGTAGGAGAATTTTGTATTTTTCTGCTCAGTGGTAATTAGCATTCAAGGATTGTGGAGTCTTGTGGGAGCACTGCATTGCTATTTATACAACATGATGTATTACCATGAAACTGGAAGTTATAATTTGGAATGTGATGGGAGTAATGTGATCTTTGCTCACTACAAAAAGGGTGCAAACAGTTAAATGAGAATCAATATATGGGAGGATTGCCACCTGCATGTAGACCTCAGCTTCTTCTTGGATAGGTCCTGCCACTGGCAGCAGCTACAATCCTGACCAGTCCATCCTAACAAATGCCCTGCTTGCTGCCTCTCTGCCATTCATCTCCACTCCCTCCACCCTTGTGGCCCTGACCCTTTGTTCACCCACATCCAGAGACTTAAAAATACATCTTTGGAGGCTTATACATAGGTTAGGTTTTAAAATTAGTATGCATTCAAGGATAATCACTGTTGAGGGCAAGTGCAAGCCTACTCTTATCAATATGTGTCTAAGTTAATGTAATGACTTACTTATTTTTCAGGGAGCATGTTGAGAGAAGACTCTTAACTTCTTCCTGGAAGGGGTTTGCAAAATCAACCAGGATAGAAATTCATATTCAAATCTCTTTTTTTTTTTTTAACAGTAACAGTGTTTGCTATTCTGTCCTTCATGTCTTCTACATGAAGTGTACGTAACAGTAAGTTCCCATCTTACTCCTGGAGGGAAGAAAAGGTGTGCTGCACAGCAATTTTTAATTGTGCTTTCAGCCACTGTGAAAGCAGAAGGGAAAACTCAGTTGCAGGAGTGGTGCAGTGACAGCCCCACTGTCAAGGCACAGTGCCAGGAGGAGAGAGGAGGTGACAGTAGGAAACAGTTTAGAAACAGGGCAAGAGCTTGTGCAAGTCACACTCTTTTGTCAATTATTTCTTGTCAGGGATTCATGAGCACATGGTCTGAAAAAGTAGGATGATTTGGGCATGGCAAGGTAAAATAGCAGGCAGTAGCTGAGGATGCACCTAAGGGGGGCTTAAGGGGCACGCAGACCTTGCAGTCTCATGGAAAGGGAATTTTCCCTCTCTATTCTACATTTATATTTAATACCAAATTGTGTGCATTTTTTTTCTGCCAACTTTTTCTTTGAGGTCGAATAGCTTTTTTTTATCTTCATGATGTACACTAGCACAAGCAATTCCTTTTTGTCATCAGCTGATTTGGGGCTGCTCAGAGGCTGAAATGAAATTTGTTTAACTTTACAGTGCCAGTAGCTGCTTCAAATTACACCATCCCATTTTGTGCTGTCTGTAGGTAGCAGCCCTGTCTCAAATTTCCCCAGGGCTTTCCATCTCTGCACTTCTTCCAGCTCTTGGCATGGCCACCTCTGTTAAAGTCCACTTGAAAATTTTGCACAGCAGCTCTGTGGGGCTGTGAGAGCAGAATGCACATTGAGCTCTGCAGCCCTTGTGCAGTACCATAACTTGGGAGAGGATGAAATGGATTGCAAAACCTCACCTAACCACTAAGTTTTTTGTGTATTGCTATGTGTAAAGTTGGAACCTCTCTTCTCTAAATGCAGTTTAAAATGCTGTTCAGTGAGGCACAGTACCAGAGCTAAACCATGTCCCTGTGCAAGGGGCATCCAGCTGCTTTGGAAGCTAACACATTTCTGGAAGCTTTTTGGTGTAGCTCATGGCTAAACAAATCCATTGCTTCTTTGGGTCAGTGGGTTACGTACATTTGCACAGATTTCATATTCTTCCCTATGTCAGCTGGATATTATTAACTGCTTGAGGATCTGATCTCCCTTTTGTCATTTTGTCAGTTCTGCCTTGTTTGGAATTCCTGTCTATCTGGAAGGATGCCCTGCCCCTTCCCTGGCCACCTGCCCCAGCTGTGGTTTGAAAGGGCTCTGCTCTGCTGGGTACCACAGCTGCTTGATGGGGATTCTGGAGGAGTGAAACACCTCACCTTGTGCAGTCTCAGGCAACTCTGCTTCGACCAGGCTGGTGCCCTGGACCACGGATAGAGGAAGCATCCAGGAGCTTCTGCTTTTCCCTCCTTGTCCAAATTTCCTTTACCTGGAGCCTGTCCAGCCCCAGCAGGCAGGATAGAGATGGGGCCCTGAAAAGCACATGGGATGAACTTGAAGAGCATTTTAATGCACCGAGCATTTTCAGTGTTTGGGAGCAAAGGACATAACTTAGCTCAAAGAAGTGCATTTAATGATAGAGAAAATGGGATGAGAACCATACAAACAAACATTTCTCAGTCAGTGTGCTCCCTGTTCCCCACCAAAGAACTTGGTAATGTGATTGTGTTAGGTGAGCCCAATATGCTGCATGATAAAAACTGTTTTCTCTAATTATACATAGTTTAATGCTTATAAATAACAATAAAAATAGTGTAAATTAACTTTAGTTTTGATCCATCAGCTTTCTGGGAGCTTGTTCATCTGAGTTCCAGGATCCTTAAAAATTAGGATCTACATCTCAGCCAAAACATGCCATCCAGGCAGTGGGAATGTGGAGCATGCAGTAACCAGAGGTTGTATCCAAAAAGGACTGAATTGGCACCATCTTCTACCTAACAAGGTCTTACTTTTCAGCCTTACAGATGTTCTTCTAATAGAATATAATCCATACAGCAAGGACAAATGCTGTTTATATCAATGTTCTTGGTCTGGTTCACAGCTCAAACTGTTAGAGGTTTGGGGTGTAAAAGTAAATCCAAGAGAATATTTATTAGCAGCAAAGGCCAAGCACAACAGTCAGTGATATATATGTCCTGAGTAGTGTAAAATCTACAGGGCTTGTGTCTGTGCAGCTGCAGAAATGAAGGCCTGTCATGGTTTAACCCCAGCCAGCAACTGAGTACCATGCAGCTCCATGGAAAAAAACAAATAGAAGTGGAGAAGGAATTGATGATCCTGGGGAAGAAGTGGTGCTGGCAATTTATGCAAAACAAGATCAAAGAGGAGATTGATTTCAGGTGAGGTAAGCTAAATATTTTGCTTTTTTCCTAATCTCCACCACCACCCCCAAGCGTAGACGGAAGCATTTGCTTCACTTTTGTCATAAGATAAATTAGCCAGAGGTATTAAGCAAACTGTTTATTTTGTATTAATTCCAATAAGTCTGGTTTTAATTTTCTTTCTTTTGTTATGGTTGTCATATGGATAATACTCTGCATATGTATGCAAAGAATAGAAAACCTTATGTTCTGCCTCATAAAGATGTGAAACACAAAGCACAACCTGCAGCCCTTCTCTCATTCTTGGTCACTGATTTCAGACAGCTCCACTACAGCACTCTGGGATTTGTGGCCTGGGATTTGGACAGGGAAATGCCCACTGGAGTAAGACAGAGACTGCAGGTAAAACTGTGCTTGTTATAAGGAGAGTGTGCCTGAAACCCAGCAAAGCCCTGAAGCACATGCTTCCTCTTAAACATGTAAAGAAGTCTTTGAAGATAGGCTTTGACTTCAAGCAGTCTGTCATAGGTGTCTTTAAAATAATATTTGTAAGGCAAGTTTATCAATGTTTATATTCCTAACCATTTTTTAAAAAATTATTATTGTTTTGAAATTGAGCAGGCTTCTTCTCTTGTGTGCAGATCCAGGCAGTCTGCACATTTTCTATGCTACTCACATTTGTCATTGTGTGTAGAAGGTGGGTTTTATCAAAATGATTAATAACATTATTATTACACTGCATGGCTGAATTTGAGGATGGTGACAAATATAAGTGATCTTGAATCAGTACAATTGCTTATGTAATTCTAGTTCCAGTGTGAATCTTCTCCTGAATGTTATGGCTGCCTGAGAGCCAGCAAATGACAATTTTTGGTTCTGGACCACTGACATATTTAGTATTTACATATTTAGCACAGCTCAGAAGAGCTGCACTCATTGGGACTGTACTATCCTGCTGCTTCCACAGGGTGCCACACACCCTTTGGAGTAACAAAGCCACCTTCAAGTCAGCAGCAGTGACCTCTCAGTTCTTGTTGCATGGAGTCTAAAACATGTCACTGATCCAGAGCTGGGCAGATTCAAGCAAAGGGTAAGGGAGTTTTATGCTGGAATTAGAGAAGGAAATAGATATTTATAGATGATGTGAAGAGACAAGAGGCCATCTGAAGCTGGTTAGGCTTGGTTCTGTTGCAGACACAGCAGCAGAGACAGGAACTGTGCAATTGCCCCAGGGTTTGGCCTAGATGGCTGCAACTGCTGGTAACCATTGCATCTTTTTATAAGAAAGCAGCTGCTGTTTTTCCAGGGGGTATCTTTAAAATCCTTTGTGTTTTGTCAGTTTCCCCACTTGAGCTGGAGAGGTCTTTGCATGCATGATGTCCTTGGCTTTGTTCACCAGTCTGCCCAGCTGGCAGGCGTGGCTTTCCTTCTGCAGTGCCATGGAGGAGCCAAAGGCAGTGCCATGGAAAGGAGTCCAATGGGACCAAGTGGCCAAGCAGCCACTTACCTGTCAGGAATTGGACCACCTTCAGGCAGGAGAGTTGGCTTTAACTTTTAAAACTCTGTGTGAGAATTACCCTGTGTGCTAGAAACCTGACGCCTGCAGTTTTACAAGGGAGTCTCAGGTGCCCCCCCCAATCCACTAGAGCACAGTAAGAAATAAAAGGTTTACAGAGAAACTTAATTCAGTGGCAAATTATTCTAACAAAACTGATATCCCAGAGATTGCTGGGATAACTTGCCAACTGTGGCATAGAATATTTGCAATAAGGCAAGGAAAGATATGGATATCTTCAACGAAACCAAGTTCTGTAGCTGTGGTTTCTAATTCATGACCACCCAAGGTAGTATCAGCCCCATCACATTTATCATGTTTGCATTTCAGGGGTGGTTCAAGCTGCCAGTGCTGTTTTGTAGTGCTCCCAGCTTCCCTTCCCCCTAGGGAAAGTACGAGGAAGATAGATGCAGGTTCTTTGTAAAGGAGAAAGGAGACAGAAAATGTTTGCATCTTTGCACAGCTCACTTAAAGATACTGTCCAAGAAGACCTCTTCAGAAATGAGATAATATTACAGTGCCTTTGCCCACAGAATAATCTAGGAATAACTGAAGGGAATTTATTTAATTGTAAAGGCCAGAGACTGTGTAATTGAAGAGGGTTTGGTGTTTCTTTCTGAAGAGACTACATGTAAAATTGCTGTATAAATTGCATATAAAATTATATTATCCTACATTTGCTCATATTGTCTCGAATAGGTACTGTCTGTCTAACTTAGAAATGTCAGAGCCCTTCCCAGCAAATTTCACCTGTACTATACTTAATATATGGCACTTATGCATAGCCAAAATTACCCTTCCTAAATAAGTTTCAGCAGGGATTTACAGCCCTTGTCTTCTTTACAAGAGTAATTCACACTGGCATGTGGTGTGAGTTCACCCAAGTGGACCAAGATGAAGGGAAGTGCTGCCTCAGATCTTGATATGATTATTTGCCCATCTGTGTAGTCCTCCCTTGATATTGCCAAGATAGGAAATATAAAGTGACTTAAAAATGTCAAAGTCTTTAATTAAAAAGTAAGCAAACCAGTGACATCTGAAGCTAATATTATGGGGGAATAAAAATAGAAACAAAGCACAGGTAAGGACCTTGATATGATTAGTCAAATGCCAGTGGAGCCAGAGCTCAGGCTCTGAGGGTACTTTGAGGAAAGCAGTTAAAGTGATGGTTTCACTCCATGCTTGCTGGATGCTAGGATTGTCAGCAGAGTGTAGAGCTTTTTCTTCCAAAATGCTAACACTGAGAATCTGGAACAAGAGAGGTGGTTGGGATGTGTGCGGCACCTCCTGGGGCTCCCTCTCTGCCTGTCCTTGGGCAGAAAATGAGCCAAGAAGGAGCATGTCCACTCAGAGCAGCTGTGGCTGAAGCCAAGGTATTGCTGTGGTGTCCCCAGCTTTGGTCAGCCTTAGGAGCCACAGGAGCAGCGTGGGTGGGAGCAGCCTGGCTACGATTGCCGTTCCAGCGATGAACACTTCAGTCCTGTTCTCAAAGGAAGGGCAGGAGCCACCCACTCGTCCCCTTCCCCACCAGTGCCTCCCCACCTTGCACCAGGGTGGCTGTCCCTGCTCCAGGCCAAAGGAAATATGGCCCAAAAGGCAGGAAGGTTAGCTCATCTGTTGCTTACAGACTGCAGTCTTTGTTCGTGACAGCGACTATATTGGGGATTTTCTTGGAATATGTGGTTATGAACGGTCACGGGAGTTCTTAGAAATATCATTTCAACTCCCTGTGCTCACAACAGATGCCAGTGCATTCAGGTTCTGGTCACACTTTCCAACCTTGCCCTCATCTTGGAGGCACTCCACTCCCTCCCCACAGACAAAAGATTCTGGGCTGTGAAATGCAGGGGGCAGTGATCTGGCAGATGAATGAGGTTTGTCATACACATTTCAGCACTCCTCACATCTCCCAGGAGATGCTTGTTACCCAACGTGGAGTGACTGCATTTCAATGCAACACCAAAGGACAAATCTGCCCTTCAAGTACTCAGCCTGCAAACATCTGGTCCAAGGGAAAGGGTGACTTCTTTGTTTGTTTGTTTCTATAGAGTAAAATGGCTTTGATGGGAGTCTTTCTAAAAGCAATCCAATTAACTGTGGCTCTTTGAGAGTAGAAAAATGTGAATTGAAAGGGGTATCACTTTTTTTTTCACTAGCAGTTTGCAGTCACTTTCTTTAGATATCCTCTTTCCTAGTTGATATTTCCTCTGATTTATTCCACTGCAGAAGTGGATCATTTAAGTGAGTTTTATGTAAGTCCTCCTGGCCGTCTCTGCATGTTTCAATATATTCCACTGTTAAAAATTTTAAAAGTAGGTGGGGAAAGAGGAAATTTCTGGCTAATATATAACAATTTCTGAAGTCAATGTGCCTGGACTCAATTTTTCAGGGCATTTTTCCAGACATCTAATGATGCCAGAAAATAAAAATAGCCAACTAGCAGGACCTTTCCTAAAAACTCCTCTGCAACGCAGCAGAAGTTTCATGGCCCTCATCAGGTCCTTTTCTACTATCACTGGGGAGAAACAAAACACTACCACAAGCACACAGGAAAAATAAATATATATATAAAATAAATAAAACTGCTATAGGTGACAAAGTTCTTGTAGAAGAAAGAGTTGAAGTTAATACACGATTTTTTTTGTAAAATCAGAACAGTTGTGGTTGACTAAATGGTCTAGCTGAGCTTTGCTTTCAAGAATAGTGGAAATGTCAGCTGAGCAATCGTGTTCATTCACAGCAGGCCACGGGGACAGCAGCAGGCTGGGCTCACACACCAGGCTGGTGCTTTTATTATTCTATTGAACACTCTGTGGACAAATAGAGGTACATCTGGAACCAGGGTAGGCAGTCCCAGGGGTCTCAGATAAGTTCAGATGCCACTGTTGAGAGAAATATCTTGGATTTTTAAAAGTGCCCTATTCATTTTTCAAGCCATATGTATTTTGGATCACAAGTATGAAAAGCCTCACACTTGATAATTTTTATAAAGTTCAACTAATGAAAAACTAAATGTGTGAAAAATTAAAATAGAATGAAATGGGGATGTTCTTCAGTTATTTGTCATTCTCTTGCTTTTGAAGATATATAGTAAAAGGGTACACATCTTGAAAAGAGTGTGACTTATGGATTTGCCCATGAAACTAATTGCACTGTAATATCTTACTGTGATATTGTGTTGCTCAGAGAGGTTGTGTAGTCTGCTCCTTAAAGTTTTCGAGTCCCAACTGAATCTCTGAATCCCTGAGCAACCTTGTGTGGCCACACTTCAGCAGGTGACTTCCAAATGGAATTTTCCTGTGATTCTATCAAGAAGACAAAGAATTACAATCTTAATTTCACACTTCCAGGTGAAATTTTGTGCATTTGTGCGCAAGAAATGTTCTCCTTGATGGAAAGCAAGGACTTAACTGGATTAATATATAATTTTACACACTTTCCAGGAAACGTTGCTGAAAATACCATATCAAACCACCTTCCATTTCATTAATAGCCTTCTATGATTTTGGGTGCGAATGAAAATATTACAAAATGTGGAAATTAAACAAATGACGAAACACAAGAGTGGTTAATGACTTGGCAAATGAATTAACAGGATAGTGTGAGCTGTATTAGCTTAGTAGGCTGAGCTATGTGTATTAATGATAATACTCTGTGCAGGATCAGCAGTATGAGCTCCTCAGTTTCTGCTAAAGCAGAAGAGCCAATCTGCAATAATTCTAGATTCACCTCACTGATCTCACCTACGATTTATGCCAGCTGCCAAATGTTATCTATGGAATCCTTACTCATGTCTATATTCTTATTCCTGGTTTGTCTGACAAGAAACTGTGCTGCTAATCCTTATTACATCTCTTTTTTCCCCTGTCAGTTACTTTGTGTTGTTATCTCTTACACAATTCCAACAACATACCTGGAGAAAAATGGATGCATAAAAGGCTGAATCTGAAATCTTATGCTTGTGCCATTCATAGTATTTCAAATTCTTCAGGAAAATATTGTTTCAGTTGGCCCAAGCTGTTAGAATGAGCATAGGGGAGATGCTTACTCTTGCCTCCATGTGTGTGGAGGCTATGTATATTTTGTGTGAGTGTATATCTTGTTTTAACCTGACTCCAGCCCTACATAGCAATGTTCATGGAAAACTCCACGGAGGTCACATGCCACATATTAGCTTAGCAGCTGAAGGATGCATAAATTCAACAGCAAGAGAAAAATTAAATTAAGTAAAGGGAAAAAATTACTATTTAGTGATTTAAAGTCACTTAGACCTCAGCTGTTTTGGGTTTGAACACAAGAAAATGAAACTACAGGGGCTTTATGTGAAATCTCTTCCATCTGTTTTAAACAGGAAGCCAAACTTTTTGTCGTGTGGTTAGATATGAATTTTTCAAACATGTTTTTCATAGATCCTTTCTGAGTTTATTGTGACGCCTTCCAGAGGTCACGGTACGAGTCACTGTACATAGATTAAATTACCATTCCTGTACAAAGAGAGGAGTGTACACGGTCGCTGGAGTAATCCCAGTCTGACTTCCCAACCTTTTGTGGTTGTTTCGAATAACAAAGTGAAAATTTTCATCTGCGTTGCCTTTGTCTTTGGATTTTTCCAAGTAAGTCATCAATTTCTTCTTCACCCTCACAGTTACCCAAATCCTTTTATTTCAAGATAGTGATTTATTTCATAAAATTGTTACTAAAGGGATCCGAACTAAGTTAGAGTGACTCTGGGAGATGCTTTATGTACTTTTGATCCTTAAAAAGACTGCTGACTTCAGAATAACATGACAAAAGAGTCCCTTGTCATTTTTCAAGGGGTTAAATCTAATGGATTGCAATTATATGTGGCAGAGAGTTCAGCTCATTGTGGGTTGTTATTTTCATTTAGTAGAGGACGTGAAATTCTGATAAAAGATAAACTTTACAAGGAAGATGGAAAGCAGAGAAACAATCTCAGAAGCTTGAAGGAAAATATAATTTGGATTCCTATTGTTTTCCACTAATTACTTAATGCACAGGGCCTGTCCTGTCTCTTCTGGCCACATAAAGAGATACCACAGCAAGTGCAGTCACAAGGTTTGAGGTGTTCATTGCTGCACAGTGTAAAAACCCACAGCATTGCAGTCCAGAAAGAGGTCCCCAGGTTTAGGGATAGAACAGCATCTGGAATTGTTGTTAGCTCTAGATAAAAGTTTACTTTTGAGAAGAATTTACAATAGGTGTCATTTTAATGGTTGGTTCTAGGATCAGGATCTTGCCTCGTGAATTTGCTGCACAAGAGATAAGCACACATTGCTACAGACATTAATACATGTAATATTTTTTAGTCATACACCAGTTCTGAAATAAAATAAGAAATACTTATTTCTAAGTTTGACCTGTCATTTTCAGAACTGGAAAAAAATCAATGTCCCAGGGCATTTCAGTGCGCAGAAGAAATTGCGCCTGGGACTGTGAGACACTTCTTTGCATCTGGACAGAGACTTGCTCAACTGCTTGAAGTAAAAATATGGAGAAAAGGGAAAAGATTTTATTTATAGGTGATTCAGGTTTCTTAAAGTAACATTAGAATGTACTCTGGTGTTTTACACTTTAGAGGAAGTCAAGAGAACTACATTGTTGAATAGATAAGGGCAGAATAATAATTTATTGTACCATATTCCTGGCAAACTATCACATGGGCTCTCATGCCCATATCAAGTGTCCATGTGGGTATAAATATATATATGTTTACATAATGTGTGCATGTATATGTGTGTGCACTTGGGTTTCTGTAAGATGAAACGACCCATATGTTTTTTTCCTGGGTTATGCCCAGCACATTCATTTAATTATTCAGCGAGAACATACACTACCAAGCTCTTGGACCTTTTTCTTTTATTTCTTTCTCTTTGTAAAAGCTTTGATACTTTTTGGCACTGGCTCATGTAGTCAGTAGAGTGCATTTAATGGGTCAAAGGCATTTTTATTACCCTTTAAAATGTTTAACAGAGTTTCTGTATGATTTCTCAACATGTTCTATTTGTTTATTTCTGTATATTTTTGGTATAAAGAGGTAACATTGTGGTGTAAGGTTTTATTACCTTGGCAGTGTCATCATTAAAGAAGTATAAATCTTTCCATTATGTGCCCTATGTATTTAGGAGCTTACATTCTGCACACGGAACTTAATTCCCAATGGGTGTCCTGATACAAATGTAAGATGCCAATCATGATATTCTTTAATTAAATTTTTAAAAAATTGGCACTTCTAAATAGCTCCAAATCTGTTTTTTCATATTTTTTTCCTCAAGCGCAATAAAAAAACCCATCCTTTTTCTCTGAACAATAAAGAGATTGATCCATCACTTCTCAGACATTATCTTGGTTGTAAGAGGACATAATCTGAGATGAAACTAAAGCTCAGGCTCAGGAAGTGACAGTCAGTTGCTGAATTGCTTAGCCATGCTTTTGCCATTATGAGAGAAATGCAAATGGACTGTTTGATCGGAAACAGATGAAAATGCAAGTGCATATAATCTGGATTTTCTCATATGTTGTTACACACAGGGAAAATGGCACACATTTGGTGTTTTGAGTTGAAAATAACAGCAGCATATTAAGTCACTAAAATCATACTTTGTGTTTCTCTTTGCAATGCTGATTATTGGATTTGATGTTTTTTAACTCTGCCAATTAAATATTCTGATGTGTACTTGATTCAGTGCTTTTTTTTTTTTTTTTTTTTTTTTGGGAAGGACTGATCAGTAATAAGGATTTGGTTATAAAATCCATACAAGGGAGTTGCACTGAAATGTTGGTTTCTTGTATGCGGAAGTCAGACATCACTATCTGGGTTTTCTAGGTATAGTGGCCTTATTAATTTGGTGAATGTGAGCATAGCAGACCACCTTCCAGACACCTGGTGGGTGGCAACACAAGCACTTTTTACTGCCTGAGTTCCAGTCTGTTGCACAGTTCCATAGAAAGAAATGGTTCATGGTTATAACAACTCAGAGTCAGATTTCATTTCTGAGCTCTGCTGAGCTTTGCCTTTCAATAGGCAAGGGGGCAGCTACAACAACGAGCTCCTCAGTATTTGGAATCTCTTTCTCATCACTATGTATGTTTTGTAAGGTTTTTTTTTTTTTTTTTGGCAAAGAAGACATAGCAAGAGGCCAACAGCACAGTTACCCTGTAGGCTATGAGTCCCCCTCCCAAATGGTGCTGAGACGCTGGAGTTGTGCAGATGGAGAAAACCAGCAGATCTGTGGTTTGACCTTCTTTCACCCCCTCTCCTGCCATATACAGAACACAGAGCTTCAAACAGATGCAAGATCAGAGCTTGAGTCCAATGCTGCATCAGAGTAATAAATACAGCAACTCTATTACAGAGCTCAGTAATTTAAAGTTTAGTGCTATTCCCCAGCTTGGAATAACTCTTTAAAAAGCACCAGTGCTTGGAGAAATACCAGCATCAAGGATGTATTCACTACTGTCCTGGTCTTACTGACTGTGGTTCCTCTCTTTTGGAACAAAATGGTCAAGGTACAGCCATTACATTTTAGATACCTTTTTTTGCACAAAAAAATGTATTCCAGAATTTTCAGTGCACATTGTGAACATAGATGCAGAACATATGAAATTTATGAACATATCTATAGGTATGCAGATAAATACATACATACATATATATCTGAGAAGTTAGGAGTGAAGGCAAAATGTGCAGGAGGCCACGTTCTTGTTCAGTTTGCAGAGTGAAGCATCACTTGTGCATCTGACCTGGAAGAAACTGAGGGAAAATGAGGAGACTCTGCAATCAGTTATCCATATTCCATGATATCCTAAACTGATGGGAGATGAGTAAGTGCAGCATCAGCTCCTTTCATCACTGCTCAGAATTTCCTGTTTATATCTTTGGTCACACCACTTCTCTGGAGTGGCTTTCCCAGAAAACTAGCTTTCCCATAAAGCTGTGGGGAAGTGCACAGACAAGAAGCAGGTCAGAATCTCCTCCTGCTTGCCACTTCTCTCCCTGCCTCGGCAGTATCTATAACCCTGGCCCATCCTCGCACGCTTGGGATGCGCAGAGAGGAATATAACAGTTCACAAATCACAGCATATCAACTTGTGCTGAGTGTTTAAGAGCCAGTCCCAAAAGTCACATGCTGCAGATGAAGAGCCAGCCTGAGCTCGGACAAGGGAAAGAAGCAGTTAGGTTCCTGCTGACATCTGGAATCTGCTGCCTCCGAAACTATCATTTTTTAATGCATGACTGAGAGCCTTATTTCAATTAGGGGTCTGTGCCATTGGCTATCAGCTGTGATGTTGTGGAGTTTGCTGTGACAGGGTACTCCCTTTTCCCAGACCAGAGTCTCCACTCAGTCTCTTGACAGTCTGCCAAGCTTTGCAACTGGAATGTGTGAAGTTCAGTTTTGAAACAGTTTCTTTCCATCATTCCTGCCTGTTTTGATCTAGTATGTGAAACAGGTTTCTACTTTTGTTATAGGATTCTTGTTCATTCTTGCCAGATTCAAATTTATTATATAATGTAGCAGCATCAGATGACTGCCTAGGAATGAGTAGCAGATGCATCCCTTGAAATACAGAATTCCTTGCTACAACCATGCTTTGGTGACTTGATAGCCACCACTACATGAGTGGATTTGTGGCAACAAGGGCATCAAGAATTTCGTAAAACCAAAACCAGATGTAAGAAGCTCTGAAGAGGGTGTGATGCAGAGCTGGCCCACCTCACCATAAAAATGATGGGGAAAACATTTGTCCTGGCACAACCACACTGTCACGGTAATCCTTTCCTGCCTAAGAGCAACTCAGGACTACCCTCTCTGAGGGGAGTTGTAGCTATTGTCAGCATTAGTCTGGTTTCTCCATTTGTACACTGCTGTACTGCAGGCAGACTCTGCAGCTCCTCTTTAATCTGCCAAGGATGACACTGATCCAAGCTAATGGCTGAGGTCCCTTCCCCTCAGCCCTTTGATGAGAGGCTTTGAGGCCGTAGCCTGGGTCCTCAATCCCACTGTTGGCATAGTGAGAAAGAAGTTACAGGTAGTAATGTCCATGAGGTTGCCAACTGCTGTACACTTCAGAAACCTGGAAAGAACTTCTGAGAAAACTGGCATGACTGGCATTTTCCATCCTTTTATTTTTTATTTTTTCTTTTTTTAAATAATCAACTACAAAATCATCAGTCTGCTACTGCTACCAGCAGCCAGTGCAGTGGAAAAGGCCATTTAACATCTTAGGAACCTCAGTTCAAAACTGCTCTGAAACAGTTGGCTAAGCTGCAACTTGTCTCTGAAGGTACCTGATGCCTCCAGGACCTTTCCTGCTTGGTTTTATGTTCTCCAGGTGCCTCAGGTGGTACCTTTGAACATTTTACCCTCATCTTCACAGGACTAAGCAACCAGCTATCAGCATGGAAGTGAAACACATTAAGGCCTTTAAACAGTGCTATTTTTCCATCAAGTCCTTAGCAGCAGTTGATCTTGGTATCCCCAAAGTGAAGTATAACAGTTGTCTGGGCAAGCCTTCTCACAGGCATATTTAAGTCTGAATGAACCTGACAGGTTTTGCTAACAGTGTGGTACTTACTCCCGTAAATAGTGATTCCCTCTGAAAAGGGAGGAAAAAACCAAACCCAAGACACAAAACATTAAAAGGCCCAACTACTGGTTTTGTCCAGTTGTCGGCCTGCTACATACTGGAATGATTATGTTCCTCACAAAATGAAGTTACAGCTGCCTCTTAAAGCATAGCTGGAAGCTATGAAGAAGAAGAGAAGAGAAAAAGGCCTTCATTTTCATAAAACATCCTATTCAGATTATTCACCAAGTGAGAGGATATTTCTTCCAATACTGAAGGGAATACAAGGTCAGAATATCCCATCTCTGAAAACCATTCCTAGAGCTCATGCTATAGATCTTTGCCTCAATTTAATTTGTCTCTGAGCAAAAACATAATAATAGCAATAATTCTGTATTAATATAAATATTAATGAGATGTGTGAAAATTCCTGGATTTTCATCCTGTTCTCTCAGATCACTTGCACAGTCACAGCAACCAGGGGCATGGGTGAGTCCTTCAATGCATAGGTAAGCCTGGAACTTCTTCCTGTCCTCTCCAATCTATCTTCAATCATGGAATAGAGGAGTCCTACCTAAGGTGGCCACCTTTTAAGTAAAGAATTATGAGGGAGATGAGACTATCCCGAGTTTCCTTGTTCTGTTGGGTCTTAAGTGCTTTCACTCCAGCCCTAAGTGACCCCTGACAGCCCAAAGTGTCTCTCCCTGAGGTGAGGTACTGCTGTGAGCATTCTTGATACAGGCTCAGTGCCCAGTGGGGCTTTACAGACCAAAGCCCTTCACTGTGTCCCCAGTTATCTAGCTCATTTCAGAGAGGTCTGTCCCTGCATCAAATCCTGGGACAGATGTCCTTATGCCCCATGGATGTAACCATGGTGAGAAGAAAAGGTCTTTCTCCTAAGTCCACCCCTGCATTTTGCAAAGACAGATGTAAATTAAAAACGTTCATTAACAGTTCCTCGAGTGGATGTTAGTGTGTCACAGATCAACTACAGACAGACCACAGACCAATCCTCACTAAATTATTTGCAGGTTTCCATTGTAGATCAACAATTGGCAAGAGGTTTTCCAAAACTGACTAATACATTGTATGCATTGTCTTGAGGATAATGAATGGATGCACATCTGTGCTTAATACTTTTCTGCCTTTCAGAAATTCCCTGCATTCCACACATGTGAAATGAGATCCTTCAGATGTGAACAGTGCTTTTGAATCTCATTCACAGCTAAAGAGGTTAATAAATAACTTGATGACCACGAGGAAACTACTTAGAAAACAAAACTTCTTTGCCTTTTAGATTAATTAATGAAATTTAGTAATAGTGGTCAAAATATGTGTTTGCCATTATTTGTCTGATGGAAAACCAGTAATAAGGGATCCAAATGCTATACTGGTACATACTGCATTACAGCTGGATATTTATACAGCAGCTGTCAGGGTTTCTTAAGTCCTTGCTGGTGATTCCCACTCTGCTTGTTAGGGGAGCTCAGTTTTTGTTTCAGGTATCTCCAATTATTAAGACTGTCAAGAGCCAGTTGAGCAAACCTGGGTTAGGAGACAGGAGGGACAATTTGGGGAATGAATATTATACAAACTGCAGCTCACAATTTCTTCATAAATGGAAAAGCAGGAGGAGATACGTGGATGTCGAATTCTGTGCCAGGAGTGTGCCACCTCTTGCCTTGAGACAGAGGGCATGCTGTAGAAGGCACTTTGAATATTTTTCAAGGCCATATGCTAATAATATTTGTCATTAATAGTTGCATTTATCTCAATCTAATTTCCAGGTAAGAGCTGCTGAGTCATAAAGAGGAGCAGCAAAAGCAAAATGACACAAGACTTCCACAGCCCGCCTTGTGTTCTTTACTGTGCATGAATTTATACCATATATGAGTACAAGCAAGTCACCAGTTTTGGCCTACTCTGAGGCTAATTTGTGGCACAGAGTAAGTCTGCACACTCAAGGTGAAGAAGACATTTTCTTGCTGTTGTCTAAATATTCTTAGAGAGATTTGTTTAAGTCAAAGTGTAATTGTGTGCCTTTGATTCAGATAATGAATATGCAGTGTAGCTATTTACAACAGACTGTATGAACACCATCCCTCTCTCTTTCTCTCTCTCTCTCTCTTTCTCTCTGTCTTGTTTCCTCTAAGTTATTTCACTGTGGAAGCCAAAACAAGAGATTTTACTGCTAAAGGCTGGGTAGCAGCACAAGACCTCAGCAGCAGGTACTGAGGTCTCCTGGCACAATCCCCACTGGATTTCCAGATCTGGCAAATTACTACTCCATATATATCAGATTTTTTCAATATTTTTAATAATGTTAGGGGTTTTTTTCAGTCATAGCCAGGCTCTTTCCAGAAATTATGATGTTTCAGATTAGTGCATATGAAATAGTTTTTTCTGTTGTCCTTTTGTGGTCCTCCAGAAGTAACTCTCCACCCTTCTGGGTTGAAAACTGCATATCTGCATGTATATCTGCACTGGGTTGGGTGTGCTCTTTTTACCAGGAATAAACAATCTCAGGGAATGAATAAGCTGTCAGAAGCAGCTTTGGAAATAAAGAGCAAAGTCATGGAAAGCGCAAAGCTAAAAAAGTCCTTTTTGTCAATGCTCGTATTCATGGCTCATAAAAATCTAATTCAGAATGTTAGTTTACACCCCTCAGCTCCCCCCAGAAAAATCCATTCAGACACCCTGCATTTGTCATTTGTGAGCCAAATGCTGACAACCCTGGTATTATCCCATCTCACCCTCCAAGAAAAATCAACTTTTATCTTATGAAAAATTATTTCACGTATCTAAAATATTGCATGTTTTTGGTATTTTGGTGAAGTTGTGTTTGTGGGGCCTTGCTATATTACAAGAGTTAGTACAGCTATCTTTCCCTTGATGGTTTCCTGTTCCTCTTAAACAGGCACAAAGAAAAGAGCAGTGCATTTGATGCTGAGGTCATTGAAAGACCAACTTCCAAATGATAGCAAATTAAAAGGAAGATTCAAGCCATATATTTTTTATTTGTTAGCATGTTTCTCTGTGAAAGACAAGAGCTCTTTTTTGCCTGAGTCCTGTGGTCACACATGCAGGGGGTCCCTAACTCAAGGAATTTTTACATGAGCAGAGAGAGCAGTCGGGTGGGAGGGGAATGGAGGCAGAGTGATGGAGGTGCCCAAGCAGCCACAGCTACAGATGGCCACTGCATCCCATTAGCCTCCCTGGAAAAGCAAAGCTGCTGGCCTTCCCTGAAGACATCACCTTTAACTCAAGCCAAATATTTATTTAGGTTGATTTCCTTATCTGGAAGATGTGGGAAAAAGCCAAGGGGCTCCAGGGGGACCAAACATTAAAACAGCTCCTTCTTTTTTTTTTTTACTTTTTTTTTCTTTTTTTTTTTTTCCCAGAAAAGGACAAAATAAAATACTAGCAGTGTTAGATTTTTTTTTTAATCTATCCTGTTTAATTAAACATTTTTTTCATTAAAAAAGGAACTGCAAATTCTTGCTTTTTACATATTACTTATCAATGGGCTTTTTTAACCATTGGCTCCTAAGAGGAGCCCTGTAAGTCAAATAAAGCACTTTGGCATGCTGGAATTATTAGTGCTCACTACAAGCCAAGAGGAAAATGGGAATATTTAACAATCAGTGATGGACTAGAAAATGTCAAAAAATCTACCATAAAAGCTCCTTCAGACAGGCATGTAGGAACAGCATTTGTCTCTGCTATTAGTCCAGCTTGTGTCAGGCCTGATGTCCCTGGCAGAGGTGTGAGGGTTTGAGGGGCACCAGGATACCTGTGTGGAGAGGCCTACTTGTGTGGAGAAGAGTATTTCTTCCTCAGATCTGCAACCCAAACAAAGCTTTGAAGCCTGAAGGCCACAAGAGTCGAGTCTTGTAGAAAAAGATGTGTTCTGTACCAAAAAGAGAGTTTTCTCACCACAAAAAACAGGCTGGAGAAACCCCTGGCCAGTCAGCCCTGTACAGCTGCAAAACCTGTCCAAAACATGTCCAGATGCTCCCTATTGAGGATTCAGGCAATGTCCTACAATAGTCCCCAAAGCAGAGGAACTGAAAGGAAGGAGTTTCAGAGGCAGGGTGGTAGCCCAAACTAAGCAAATAACTGTTTTGTTTGACATGCTGCCCAAGGCTCATAATTGAAATAAAAAGCTCTGACCTGTAAGAAACCCCGGGTGTGGTGGAAAGTGTTTCCTGGGCTGGGGGAAACAGGCGAGCCGCCCTGTCAGCTGCCTGGGGCATGGGTGAGCAAATACGTGGCCCCCGCCTGAAAAGTGATTATGATGGGAAATATTTTGCATGGATTCATACGATTTTCAGGACTACTCAGGTACTTTTGTTTTGAGGCTTCAGTAGAAACTTGTTCTTAAGGGCTGTGAGAATAATCCTACGAAATCAAAGTTGCCGGTGCATCGGCACAGACAGCTTCACTCAGATTTAAATTTTCCAAGCCCCATAATTGCAATCCAGCATGGCAGAGTCCATTGATGAGGGGAGAAGTAATTTTCTGGAATGTGCAAGTCCTAGTGAATCAAGATAATACAAGGTGAAAGGCTCCAGAAACAAAGCTGCTCAATATGCTGTCAGTGAGCTGTGTATACAGCACAAGGCAGTGAACATTTGAGAGCAGAAATAGATGTATGGCCCTGGATCAGAAAGTACATTTAAAACAACATAATTTATTAGCTGAGCTATGGCTGACAACAATCTGTTCACCTGTTTCAGCCAGATTTTAAAACTCCACCGAGCTCCAGTTCATGTGCCCATCTCACGCTGATGTTGTCTCACTTTGGAGACTGTGGGAAATGCTTCGGGGTAGCTTACATAGGATGCAGAAGCAGCATCATTACAATTTGTAAAAGGGATTGTTTTAATCCAGGAAACAATAGAAACATCTTATAAATGGTCAGCATCTGATCCAAAGAACAAATCTCAAACCTTACATTATCACTACTGGGAACTGAGAAATGAGACTCCACTTTAGTAGTCCTCAGCAGTACTTTTTTTTCTGGTAAACATTGCAGTGTTGGTAAATGGAGTGTATATTTATGGAATAGCTTTGTTTTTTGATGGGATCAGTGTAACTCTGATGAGCCTCATGTCTGCAAAAAGAGAATTTCATTGGGATACTTGAAAATTATGGACAGTAATATGTCATTAATAGGTACTTTTATATATATGTGCAAATTGGCAATATGACAGTCTTTTACTTAGTGAACTGATACTGAGGGTGATCTCATTGTTTTCTCATGATTTAACAAGGAATTTGAATCCTAAACAGTGGTAAAATGCATTCGAAAGTATTTGACCTTGACCAAATCATAGCTTTCAGCCTAATTTTATTTTTCATTCCTTGCAGAGACTTGATAAACCAGATAAACTGGCCCTGAGTTTTGCACCTGCTATAACTTACTGTTTGGTACTATTTGGAATTTCTGTTGTGCCTTTGTGAGATACCCAAGCATAATTATGCCAGTTTACCCAGCACAGCCTGTTCCCTTCTCTGCTCCAGTATAAAGTGTCTGTTGTTCGTAAATTCAGAGACTTTCAGAAAGTTTAAGAGAATACATTTTCTTGAAAAGAAAAAGAGAGGAAGTCAACAGTGTTTTGTATTAAATTGTTTGTGCTCCAGTTATAGCTGGAGAAGCCTCCTGTGGAGTGTGTCCTCAGCTTTTCTCAGGGCTATTTAAGTGAGATTGCTTGTCCCTGGGACCTCGAGAGTCTCAGCTTTTGATGTTTGCATTTTTTCTTTGCAAAATAATAAACTGGAGAACAAACTCCAGCCTCAAGTAATCTTACAAGCTCCACACTTGTTACCTATATGATTATGTTAATTGCCCAGAAAATTATTATAGCTCAATTAATAGCTTTAATTGCCCAGAAAAGCCCCACATGGGACTTCCTCCCACACATCCTACCCAGGTAACCAGGGTCAGGTAACAGGTCAGTGGAGGTCCTGACCTCCATTGAAGATCAGGACTGAATACCTCCTTCTTCTTTCTGAGCACAGCTTTCTCCAGCTGCTCGTGCTTGGAACCCCAGGCGTGGCTCACACCTTGCCATGTCACCAGCCTCCCCTTGGACACAGAGCCATTGATCATCCAGCAAATACCTTCTCCACGGAGTAGTCCATCCACCAAACACCTTTCTCTCCAGTTTGGAGATCAGGCTGTCACGTGGGACTGTGCCAGAGGCCCCACAGAAATCTAGGTAGATGACACAGCTCGGTCTTCCCTTGTTGACTGTTGCTGTCATTCCATTGTAGGAGGCTGCCAGATTTGTTTGGGTGTGATTTGCCCTCAGTAAAGTTGTGCTGGGTCTCTGGTCACCTCCTTGTCTCAGATATGCCTTAGCATGGCTTCCATGAAGGTCTGCTCTGTGATCTTCCCAGACACAGAGGCCAGGCTCACCTGTCTGTAGCTCCCCAGGTCTTCTTTTCTTCCCTTTTTAAAAATAGAAGTGTGGTTTCTCTTTTTTCAATCAGGACCTTGCCTGACTGAAATGACTCTTCAAATATAAAGGAGGATGGCCTGTCAACAGCATCAGCCAGTTCCCTGAACTGGGAAGTTGGTGCAAGAATCTGGAATGGGATTTGACTGCCCCTGTATTTTTGGTCAAAGGGAACTTTGATTCCTATTTCAAAATACCCCAAAAGCAGTGTTTTGCATTGTAGACACAGTCTTTGTGTGTTGCTCCCCTGAGTAAAAATGAAATTGGTTTCCAGAGTATGCCACTTGTACAATATTCCAATCAAGTCTTGCATCTTTGCTTACTGCCTAATGCACCTGGCAAACTCTGGTGGTTGCTCTTTACCTTTTCAGAAAAATACAGACTGTTAGATGTGCATTGTTTGCTTGGTTCCTCCTTGTACTTTAAAAAAAATAATTATCATTGCCTTGCCATAAAGCCTTTTATTTTATTTTTTTCTCCTTTACACAGACTTTTTAATTTACATTTTCTTTCATCTGGAATCTCAAGGCCTTTGATTCATATTTGCTCTTTGTTTTGATGTATGGAAAAAACTTAAGACATACTTGGCTCTATTAGCTGTGCAAATTCAGGCCCTGGTAAGGAAGAGAAATATTTGAAACCAAGTCAATCCTGATTTATTTAAAGATTTAATTTACCCATAGGTTTCAAATAAAAAATAAAATCATCATTTATATTTTATTACTAGATCTTAAAATAATAAAATCAGCTGTAGTTTACATGCTTGTTGGGTGACACTGGGTGTTAAGGAGGAGAGAAACTTGAGGTTTGCTTCCAAAGGATTCTTGTGAAGTGACTTTGAAACATGGCTTAAAGGGTAATTGCTTTTCCATCATAAAATTTTTAAAGGAGAGTGATTTTCCAGGTGTTTGATAAACACTTTGTTAAATAATACAGCTAACATGAAAGGTTCAATGAAAAACTTTATTTTTCAGAAACTAAGCATTGCAAAGAGAGAGGAAAAAACCCAGCTCCTCCTATGTTGTAGCACCTCAACCAGAAAAATATAGGGGGCTGTAACCAGAGAGTAATGGGAGTCCAGCATTTACCCATTATAGACTGCAATCAGGGGGAAGTCAAGAAGCAGCAGTAACCACTTGAAATTTTATGGCTAAGATATTAATGGATTAATGATTTCTTTCTTTCTTTAACACTGTTCACAAAAATAATCTCCAGTTGCAAAAATGCATGTAGCTTTCCCCAGACTGGAAAACAAAAAGCCAAAACTACATATGCATATTTTTAAATGCTTTCTCTGTAATGTGTCACTACTTTGAAACAGCACCTCACATGAGTAGCAATGTTTCTAAGTCATGATACTTATAAATGCAGGAGAAATGCTGAAGCTTTAATATTAGAAGCTTCTGCTTCAACTTGCAGCTGTGGGATGGTGGCTTTTTTCCTTTCCAGGGATGGTTTGAGTTTTCTCGCCCCTGTTCAAACATAAATGAATCCAAACTATGTATGTGCTCTCTCTGGATTTACAAGCACAGCGTTTCTGCTGTCTCTAAAGCTTCAAAGGGTTAATGCTGAAGACACAGATAAACTTTTTCCTAGATAGATTTGTGAAAAAATGTGTGGGTGTTTCATACAAAAGAAAACCGGATCCTCTGGTTGCAAGGTAAAATACAAAACCTCTTTTCCTCCAGTGTGGTGTGTCTTCCTAAAACTTACTTTTATCCCACAGGAATATCTATTTTCAGCAGTAAAATGAAAGTCTGTGAGAGGCAGTGAAGGACACAACTCAGACAACAAGACAATTTTTCTTGTTTTCAGTATTTGCATCCTCTGAACTTTACCTCTGGTGGTCAGTGCTTTCTGTGCTCAGTATAAATGTGTCTGCTGAGGAATACTCATGGAGCCTTTTGTGCTGCTTCACTTCCATTTCAGTCACCAAATGGGGCTCCAGTGGGGCTCAGACGCTGCCCATAAGCTCCCATCCATTACTTAAACCTTACTCGGGCCACTCCTACACAAGAGCTCACGGGTTAAAAAGGGTTGAGTAGGAAGGGGTTTGTAGGCTGCATTTCCATGCTGTAAAACACTTTCCAGAACTGGCAGGAGCTGACACTCTACAGGATAAATGCTCCCTCACTTTGGGAAATGGAAGTAAAATATAGAGATCTCATTTAGGGTCTCTTTGTGATGGATGGCGATGAAAGGAACTGTCCCTCATTTGCTGCTGCTTTTTATTATCATTACAATATAGCATTATGAAAAGGTTTAAAGGGGATTTCTGTTACTCTGATGCAAGAAAAGTTGTATTTTACTACCAGCAGTTCCTGCATTATGCACCTGTGAATGCATGATACTGCCTGAATGCTTGCAGGTAGTCTGGGTGTGTTTATCAGTTCCAATAGCCAAGCCTTTATATCTGCCTAAACAAAATGGAATAAATATCAGATTTAGTTGATGCCACCAATACAGGTAGCAGAAGACAGAAACATGTTTCCATGATACATCTCATTTTATCCAAAAGTCACATGGAAGCAACCAAATCATTTTATATTATGAAAGAGTTTATTGTGCTCAGAGCCTGGACAAAGCTGCTCAAGGGGAAATAGTTTGGTAAGAATGAAGGAGAGCAGAGAATGGAGGCAAATAGACTGACCAGCATGCAAGGAAGTTATTTGTTCCTGGGAAAATAGTTCCTAGAGTGGCAGCTCCTCCCTTCTTGCTCTGTTCTGCTTCCAGCACGGCATCAGGACATGCTATGAGGCAACAGCCTATGGTCTCCATGCTTGGGTTTGGAGGTGTCTGTGTCCCACTGAAAAAATATATTAGTTTTTAAAGCATTCATTACTAGTGACTGCCAACATTAATGCCTATTGCAACTTTTATCTGCTAAGATGTATTTAGGGCTCTGAGAGACTTTTATTTACTACTGCCACCTTGGCAGCATGAGGAGACCATGTTCAGTTTCATCATGTACTTATTAAGAAATAGGAGCTCTCCATTATAGGTGGCTTTCTAGCTAAGTATTACTCTGAGAATTAAAAAAATAATAATAATAAAAAAATCCCACTTTATTTTCCACCAGACAAATATCCTGCTAGTATTTTGGCCTGGGTCTCAGAACACAGCAGGAAAATAACTGCAGTCCACTTTCCATGTAGTGTCTATTGCTTCTTAGAGAGTTTGGGTAATTTCACTGGTGGTTCTTCCATTTCTTATCTGTGCCAACAGCTGTAACTTCTGGCATCCAATATGGTCCTATGGTCCTGAATTTGAAGATATTTCTTTGCATGGCCATTGGTAAATGCAAGCTGTTTGAGTTTACTCCCTTTGGCCTTTCAGTAAAGCACCCTAAACCCAAGCAGTGCCCTGACAATATGGTTGGATGCGTGTTCCCATCTCCAGCAGCCTTTATAAAGGACATAACAACATTGGGATCTGTGCACCTGAGCTGAAATACAGTCCAAGAGAGTGGCTGGGATAAAAGGTGCTGGTGGGAAATCTCTCAGGATCTCTCGCATGAGAGGTCAAGGTGGGACAGAAAACATTTCCCTGGTTCCTCTTGAAATTTATGGAACAACTGGATCGACTGGACCAGGAAAAGATAGACAATGTCTCTAGCCTGTAGCTGAGAGTTTCAGAGTGCAAAGGGTCCTTTCTCAAATTGGTTTTGTTTGTTTGTATCTCTTACATCCCTTACAATTTTCAATATACAATTACACTAAGTGGTGATTATTTTTTTGTTTGCTTCTTTAATAGCATTTACCTCTCGGCTGTTCAGTTACCATTTTTTATGACTGAAAATTGGTTTTAAAGTTTTCTCTTTCCTCCTGATAGCATTACAAAACTTTAAGTGCTTTTATTATGATATTTTTCTTTATTTTAGAAGAGAAGCTGTAATAGCAGCATTTGGCCAAACGACTGGCTTCTCAAAGTTGCAAAATGTAGTCAGGCTGTGTAGGGGAGAATATGCAATGATGAATATTTTAAATCTGAGTAGTGTGAAGGCATGGCAAAGCCAAGGGTATGAAGAGGATGTGGTGGCTGATGCCTGGATGCATAAACTGTTTTAAACATTTTCTTGCTAGTGAATTTAATTTTTCCTATAATGAACTGAAGACAGACTTTCCTGTTTTCTGAACATTGAACCCATTGGCTTTCACCTGATGTAGTGCTCTGTCACTAACTCATAAAAGCACTCACTCTTTTTGGAGCTTCATCAGGAGAAAGCCAGTATACTAAACCTCTGGAAATCAGCTCTGTAGCACAAAAGAGCAGCAGTCCAGCAGATTGTGTGACATGGCAGCTCTTGAAAGCACAGCACATCAAGGAAAGAAGGAGTTCCATAACTTCAAGGGTAGTTGGATGTTATTTTTAGAGTTATTTGACTGACAGATCACTATGCAACAGTGATGTGTATGGGGAGAGCTAGCAAAATAGTGCTGGAGATGGTTATAGTCTGATGTAACTCCAGTGTGATGACAATTCCCTGGCTCTTAGTGGCTTTTTATCCCTGACATGCAATGTTCTACTTGTCAGCTTTCTTTTGTTTTCCATGGCTTGTTTCTCCTTGCTTTCCACACCATACAAGAGTGAGCAAATGAAAAGGATCCTTTTATGAGTTAATGAATGCCTTTTGTGGTTTTACATATTCCAGTTTGGGTATAGGAGAGAAATGCACTGTATGGCTGAGCCCATGGCTGGAAAAATGGGTACCTGCAAATAAAAGGGCACCCAATCTAAAATAAAGTGAGACCCTTTTCCTTCCCACTGCAAGAATGAAGCAGTCTCTCAGCATGGGACTTCTTTGCCTTGGGTGGGTCCCTGCTGCAGAAATCCACTGTTTTCTTACTCCCATTTTTCCAGTCAAGCCTGACATACTTAGAAAAGGCAAAACATGACCAAAGGAAGATCCCAACAAAGAAGTGTACCTTTTCCTGTGCAAACTCTGCAGATTTCATCAGGTTTTCACCAGGCAGTTGTATGACCTGCTGCATAAAAGTAAAATAGCTTAAGCAGTTTTGTTCCAAGAACTTTTTATGGTTGCTTCAAGACTGAGCCCTGATCCTTGTTTTGATGTCTTAGGGAATACCGGGAACTTTTGCTGTCATTGTGCAAAAGGTCAAATTTTATGCCCTGTGACAACACAGCTGCATTCATGGAAAACTGCTGTTGTTATTGCATTAAATTGGTCATTTTATGCTCTCCAGAAGGTCCATCTCCTTTCAAGGGTTTCAATCCAAGAGAAAATCCCACTAAGATCAAATAACATTACAGTACAGGAAGAATAAGTATATATGCACACCCTATATAGACATGACAAACAGTTAATATAAAAATCATGCCTATTATGTGAGTCCCAAACAAAGGAATTTTAAGAGGAAGAAAAAGCATAAAATATACTCCATAATAATGAAATGAAATTATTATAAAAGAACGATGACAGACTTGCTTTTAATTAAAATAACACCTGTTGGATTAAGTTTCAAAGAAGTGATCAAAGCAAATGCTGAGCAGAAAACAAGGCACACAGCAAGTGTTTAGTAGATCAAAACATTTAGAACGTTTCAGAGAAGTATGAGATGTAAAAGGGAAAAAAACATTGGGGATTATATTGGGATTATAGTGAAACTTGACTAAAGGAGAAACACTCCTGAACAAATAACATTACATTAAACTAATTAGAGTTTAGAATATGAAATTGTTAAAGTTTGCTATCTCAGCTGTTTCTTTAAACTGAAAAAGGGATTAACCCATATTGTAAAAATAGTTAGTGGTTCAGAGGGCAGAAGCTATAAAATACTGCTGAAGTTTGGAGAAACAATAACAAAATCCACAAGAAAGTGTAGTCTGCGGTCCAAGTCCTTGGAAACCTTAGGCATGCAAAGAGCTCTTTGTGCAAGTCCATTTACTGGACTTGGGAGCAGTACTGCTATCAGCAAGGTGTACGTGGGTGCTTTGGGATGTGCCCAAAATCCAGGATGTTTTGTCTGCAGTTTAAGGCTGAGTAGTTTAACTGCAGCTCAAAACATCACAGGAAACAGATTTATTTTCAATTGGAGGGCATTCTTCCCCAGTGCTGTTGTCCTAGAGACAGTCTTCTGGTTTTTATTTTTCTCAAATTTACTCTGAGGATTTTTTGCACTGTGAACTTTCTTGCTTAGTAAAGATGTCCAGTGTTCAGTTCTGATGGCTTTCAAGCCCCACTTAAATCAATAGGGATTGTGAATGCCAGAAATTCAGAAGAGGACTCCAGCACACTGAAAACTTGTGGAGGATGTTATGGCTGACTGCTGGCTCCTCTCGCTGGTGAAAGATGCTGAGGCCGGCAGCCAGCCAGCTGCTCTCCCCAGGAGGGAGTTAGTCCCTGGATCTCAGTTTGGGAACGGCTGTCTTAAATAATTTTGTTCAAATATAGTGCCTTTTATGTTCTTTCCAATTCTCTGTCCCTCTCACAATTTCGCATGGGAAGCATGTACCCTTTCTTCTTGTTCCTCTCCTTTTATTGAGATGGGCTGTCAGTGTTTTACTCACAGTGTATTACACACTTAAACACATATATGTACGTGTGTATCCTGTGGCAGAGTGAGGTAATGAGAAGTGAATTTGATCCTAAGCTTCTAGAGTTTGCACAGCAAATCTGAAACAAGACTGTGCTGCATATCCACAGACTCAAGCTATGCTTATTTATAATGTTTGAATCAAGTTTTGGCAATTAAAACGTGTTTTACATGTTTGGGGATTTTTATAAGAATATTACATAGATATTGTGTAGGTGATCTGTGTATTATATTAGCTGATGGTAAAAAGCATTTTTGACATTGTGTAAGTGGTAATTATCTCTTTCCTACGTAATTTTTAGCTGGATGATGAAGGTTTTTGATATTCTGTTTATCACAGTTTAAGGGCTGATTTGAAAATCACAGCACGGCACCACAGACACTACACTCCAGCAAACAGATGGTGGAGAGCCATCAGCTGTAATCTGTGAATAAACAAAGGCAAGTGAAGTTTGGTATAGAGTTTTGAAAATGAGATGTAATTGTGTTATGGAAGTGTAAGAATGCTGTGAAATAATCTTACCCTGGCTGTATGGTAAAGAAAAAGCTCTATTAAATCTGTCATGATAATTTTTAATTTTTTTTTTCTGTATTACTGAAGCTCCCAGATTTGGTGCAGTAGGAAAATCATAATGTCTGATCAACAGTTATGGAAATGGGAATAAATGGGTTGCATGTGTGTGTTTGTTCCTTTGTGAAATACATAGGGCTACTGAAAGACAAACAGACTCCACCAAGTTGTTTACCAAGGAGAAGAAACAAATAAAGCACAAAACCACCAGGCTCTTTACAAAACAGAGAGAATACTACTGTCTTGGAAAGCACACGAGAGAATTTGCTTCTAAAATAGAAAGAATTATGTGATTATGTTGTCTTTCCTAAACATAGACAAAAGGTGAAGAGATCACACACTATTTGTTTTTCCACTGGATGGTTTATTTGAATGTGTTTAGGGTGGCTGGGGGGTGGGAGGGGGGATTCTCCTCCACTGGCAACACGTAGCAAGAGAAGAAATTGCAGAGGAGCTCTCAACACTTAGAGGTCAGAAAGGTGAAAGCACGGCAAAAGCTTTGCTAGGAGGCTCAAACATTTTTGTGGTTTCATGTGTTTACCTTAGCAATGATAGAAGATTTAGTTAATTACCCAGCAGTCTCAACAGTGTCTTGTCAGGCAACACTACATCTCCTCTTCAGTAATGTCACTGGGACCCTGATATTTTGAGCATTTTCATTCAAGTATTGTTATAATCAGGTCTGATATAATTAGGAGATAGAGAATGGTAGCTGAAATGATCCAGTTAGAAGAGATTAACTGGAGCTTGTGGGAAGAAAGAGAGAAATTGTGATGCCTTCATTAGAGCTCACTCTAGGTCTGCATATTTTCTCTTGCCGCTGATTCATCATGGCTAAGAAGGGCATTCATTTTTGAAGGTTTGCTGTATGTTTTCAAGGAAGTTGGTAAAAATCTTTCCCTTTTCTGCTGTAGCAGAATTAATATCCAAAATAACTGGAGTGCTGTAGCACAAATCCTTTCTTCTCAGATACTCAGTAAAGAGTTAATTATTTTGGTGTCTCAAAGGAAACTACACTTTTCAGTTTCTCAGTTTGTCAGTGTGAAGCAAAGGTGTCCATGAGGCCTCTTTCTCATTGCCAACTGTTTCACTTTATGGCACTTTTAATTCAGTTACACCTTCCTTTTGTTCCTTTCCTATTTGTTTTTATGTCTTCTTTGCCTTTTCATCCCTCTCTTTATTACTTCCTGAGGGTGTGTTTTTCTTTTCACTTTGAGTTTTCTGTTTTTTTCTTGTCAGTGTAACTGCAGTAGATATTCATCTGTTTTCTAGGAGAGGCAGTACTTCTATTTGCCTTGGTCTGCTCTTTGCCTATAGGAGATAAACAGAAGAGAGAAACCAATTGAAAATTGAAGTATCTCTGCTGAGAGGGAAACCTTGGGTTCACAATAGACAATATACCTGTGTTATAATGAGCTGTGGCTAGGATACAGGCCAAAAAAGTGTGGAGCATGAAGTGTACAAGGACAATTTGAATACACCAATTTCACAAAACACCACTGCAAAAATCTCGCTGGAACAAGATTTCTGCTAGTTTTTCATCATTTCCAAACTTACCTTGGCTAGTAATAAGACTTCCACATCAGTCTCTACTATGAACTGAGGTTGTTGTAAAGTGGAAGTTGTAAAGTGCCTACTGTAGCAGGGAGAGGACAGGTTTGGGCCTAAGAACAGAGACATGCAGTTGGAGGTAGTCTGCCCTCTCCTCTGTGTCTCTGGCCCAAAATATTGGAGTAATATTCTGCAAATTAAACATTCTGAGTTAAAGGGGGATAGACCAGCTCCTGTGTATGTGAGTCAATAGCATTAATACACCAACCCACTTGAGCAGTGAGAGAGTATGTTGAGTGTGAGAAACTGAAATTCAATGAGGTTATGCTGATGTCTGCCTGCCTAGTGAGTGTTGCTCAGTAGATTTGCCATGTGAAACCGCTGGTGCCCAGGCCAAGGCGTCTGTACTGGCTGCAGCCTCACCTTGTGCAGGGGATGCCTGCTGACCCCACGGTGCATTAGGTGCACTCCCAGGATGCATTTTTTGGCTTACTGCTTGCAGTCTGTGCACTGAGGTTGCTACACCTCTGTTTTAAAGTGCACTCTTGATGCACACTAAATTGCTAATGTAGTCATCCCTTGAACATTACCATTTTAAATTTGCATTTTCCCTATCATAATGTGTTATAATGGACTAAATTGTCATCATAAACTTCTAATATGATAACTTAAACTGCTGGTTTATCTGTTATTTCCTTTCAATCAAACATAAAAAAGAGGGAGGCAGTAATAAGATAATACAGAGGTTAAAAAGCCTGGGCTGTAAGGTTGCACGGGACGGTACTTGCCTGCCTGTGGGATGTAATACAACTTGTAGCCGGAGTATCCACATCGGGGCTGTGCTGCTGCCTACACTTAGTAATAAATTATTGCTGTGACTCTAAACACTCTGCAATGTATCGGCGATTCATCTTTCAGTCGCCTGTTCCCACGCTGTCCGTTTTATCTCGATGGTTAATTTAATCCTGGCAGTAATTGCTTCGCTTCTCTTAAATCTCCCCGTCCCGCCAGCCAAGCGCGGGCCCTTGTGCGGGTGTTGTGGGGGTCGGGGCGGCTGGCCACCGGGCTGGTGATGCTCGGACAGCCGAGACCGCTCCGTGCAGCCCGGGCCCTGGGGCTCCGCAGCCGGCAGTGACCGGGGGAGCGGCGGCCGCGGGGGGGCGGGGGGAGGAGGAGGAGAAGGCGGCGAATCCTCGTCCGGCTGGCCGGGTGTGCGAGCACTAGTGGGAGCTGGAGAGGGCGAAAGGAGGGGAGAAAGCCCCAAACCACCCCGAGCCCGAGCAGAGCGGCTGCGAGCCGGGCGGCAAGGGGGGTGTGCGCCAGAGGCGGGCGGGGGGCGAGCGCGGCGGCAGCGCTGGGAGCGGCGGCAGCCCCGGCGGAGGAGACGGCAGCAGCCCCGGCGGAGGAGGCAGCCCCGCGGAGCCTTGGCAGGCGGTGAGCACGGTGAGGAGCCGGAGCAGGGCGGGGAGCGGGTGCTGCAGAGATGCTGCGGAGGGCGGGCGGGCACCTGCGCGGCCGGGGCGGCCCGGGGTGCAGGGGGGTCCC